>NW_017256866.1:646675-673990 GCF_001594055.1 Mycetomoellerius zeteki | reverse complement strand
AAAAAAATTATGAAAAAATTATATAAGAAAGGGAAAAGAGTACAGTTTATTATGCTGTAAAAAACTTAAGAACATTCTTCATAATTTCTGAATTATAAGCCTTTAAGTAAAAAGTGGTTCAATTTCGGCAACCTTACCCTACCTCTATAAAATGTCTAGATTGATTAAGTTTTTAATAAATTTGATCAATCCTATTATACGAGATAGCGGAAGTGCCTTCATATTTTTACTTCATATGCTGTATATTATAATCAGTATGCTTATTAGCTCTGAAATTCTCAGAAAATTTTTCTGAGAAAATTAAAAAATTCTCTAATCTTTTTATAATATTTTATTAAAATTTTTGTTATAATTAATTTATTGTTATTATTTCTTTAAACCGCAAAATCGTAAACTGATGAACTGCAGCAAATAAGAATTTTCTCATTTGCAGTATTTGCATTATTCCACAACATCCAATTGTGCAAGTATAAATTATTTACTCGTTATTCTCAAAAGTTTGCAATGTTGGAAGTAAGATATTTATATCAATATTTTAGCGAGTTGTGCGCACACAAGTAAATTCGTGATTAATTCAAACGAATAAATTCAAGTTGGAACAGTCTTGGAAGAAAACTCTTCCTTGGAAAACTAATTCGAAACTTGTTAACATTTATTGTCAACTTTTCCGGACACCTTGTATAACTCGTAATACCATGTACTCGCAATACCGACGTGTATCAAGGGCGATGATAATCGCATGCTAAGCGGATACCGCTTGCCAACGAATTTATCGTCGGGCGTGCTAAAGGAAATCACCGAAGGCGCCGCGGTGCACTTTATCTTGATGCAAAAATACGGTAGATCTATTTCTTACGCGCGTATTTCGTGCCCCGGATTCGTATTTCGTGCGAAAACCGGTTTTGCCCCCGCTGAATCGGTGGCGGCTGATAAATCGGCGAACTCGATTCGCCCGCGGTCTTCGTCGCGCCCCCGCGGCGGGACCTACTTAAAGATACCTGTCGCGCGGACGTTTCAATTTGTAATTGGAAATATCTGCGCTCGCGCGTGTGCATTATGCAATTTCGGAACACTGTGCATCGCGCCGTGGCTGCTCGGCCATGGGAGCGACATTAATCATCCCCTGAATTCATTCGGGGACATCCCCCCGCTCCAAAGCCGGCTTCTCTGCGGAAGCTTCACGACCTTTCCTTCTCCCTTGTGTTTCCTTCTCCTTTCCCCTTGTGTTTCCCTTGGCGAAATTATACCGTGCCTTTCATGTACATTAATTTCGCGGCGCCGAACGACGCCTCTCTTCGACCGCTGCAGGGTATCCTGGAAAAGACTTTGAAAACGCGTTCTCGTTAAACGCGTTCGCTGTTTTCTTTCATCGCGCCATTTCAAGATAACGTTTGATATATTGGGTATTTCGAGAAACGTGCAGAGAAATTAATTTCTGTATTCATGTTATACACTGTGTAGTAATAATTTTTTTCTCATTATCTTTCTTCTAAGCACTTGCGTGTTCTTGGCCATACTATATATACATTCTTGTTACTGGTTTGAAATTTGATTGCAACACCGGTTTTATTTCTCATTCTCGTAAGAATGAACCCAAATATTAATTTATTCCGTAAAATGATATTGTCATAAAGTGCAACATGCGACGTATTAAAGTTGCAAGTTATATTTCTCGCGAAATATTTTATGTCTAAAATAATATATTTAGCATAAATAAATAATAGAAATTTAATAATTAATTAGCGGTTATAATTTTTATTAAAGAACGAAGTGTTGATCAAACTGAGAAAAATGTTTGGTTAAATTAATTGGTTTTTTGGTTGAAAATGTACGAACCAAAATTTTCTGGTTCATTCATTTTTGACCAGAGATTTCTCTCGTGCATAAATTCTAATTAATCCAATTAATTATTATAATTTTATAAAAAAAGATAAAATCTCGATATTAAGCTTATTAAAAATATCCGAACGGGTTTAATTAAACTTCAATTTATTTTAGTAAAATATAGAAATTTACTATCTCTTTTAGTTAAAGATTAGTTCGTCTCTTATCATATAATTTACAATTTTACAGAGAGAATTGCTTGGCACTACAGCTGCGTATTCAAAAGGTTAGTACATACTTTCGCATATTTTATTGCGATAAGTAGAAAATGATAGAAGTAAAATGAGAGATCATAGCTTCTCGTGAGAATATGCAAATCTCCGTTAGCAACTTTATCGCGAACTATTCTCCACAAAATAATGTGTATTTTGTAAGACTTCAGTACTGCATTCGTAATGATTAGTCTGCGTTTAGTTGAATATTTTTACATTCCTCCGAGATACAGCGAAAAAAGATCAGGAAAGCCGACATAACGATGCGACGAATCGTGTCATCGGAGAAACACCGTATGTCGTTAACGAATGCATTGTGAGCGTAGAAATGATCGTCGTCAGCTTTGTCTTGCGTTGATATTGGTAAGATATGCATTACGAGAGCTCGCTAACAGCTACGTATTGCGTGGAGTTATTTCTAAACGATTGTCACACAGCGGGAGTTTTAGCAGTACTGTCAGTAAATTCCTCTATATTCCTTTCCACGAGTTTTCATGCAAGTTTACAATACACGATGCTGTTAGAGTTCGTAATAATTACTGCATATTCAAAATATTAATACACTCTAAAAAGTATGAGTACAGATCGAACATTATACGATGTTTATATATTTCTGACCATGTTAGGCTTGATACCAATATATGTGGATTCATATCATCAGGGTATGAATTAACACTATATTGTTAGATATCGAAGGAGTAATAGTAATCCTTTGAGTTAAATAACAGTTTGTTATTTTTAACTTCCATGTATATCAAAATGTAAATCTATTTCTGTATAGTTTCAAAGTAATGTCCATATTGACGTGCTCTTAATAAATAATAAACTAAATTTAAGTCAAATTTAATACATTTTCTTGAGTTAAATTGTTTATTCCATTGTTTTAGTGAAATTAACATATTGAATAGAAACTGTGATGATCTGTAGAAATGATTAAAAATAACTCCAATCGGGTACAATTTGACATTATTAATTTAACTGCAACGTGCATGATTTAAAATCCACGATGTTAAATGAGTTAAATCTACTTTGTTGGTATTTATATAAATATTAACATGATGGGGGGGGGGAAATTATATTTGACACTCATAGTGTTAAATCCACACCCATATTTTTTAAAGTTAGTTATTCAAATATACTCCGTTATGAATATATACTGTCCACTGGCACTTCAAAGGATTCGAGTCATGATTTCGTCTACTAGAAATTCTACCAAGAAAAGAAGTATATCGCGCGTAAAGAAGGAGCGACTATTGACTGGAGAACGATGCATCCTGCAACGGCGGCGGCGGCGGCGTCGATGCCACTCTGGGGTCGAAGGTTAACTCGCCCAACGTCGGAGCATAGGCGGAATATAGATGCACGGTACCGTTCGCCGCTTCATTTCCTTGAGTTATGGTCAATTACGGATGCCTTATCTCGTCGGCGTAGGTCCGCGACTACCATTCGCGAGAGAGAAGAAGGGAGAAAGTAAGCGAGCGCGCCTTCTTCATTCTCTTATAGCTGCCACGACCAGAATAATCTAGCGGCGTGTATCTACCTAGGAAAACATCCTACTCTGTGCAACTCTCGCTAAATTATCTTCTTTTCCAGTTTCTCACGAAGACGAAGTATAATCGGTGGCCATCCAAGTACCCGAGTTTAACGAAAGATCGATTGATCGGTAACTCGCTCCACGAAAATAATATCACGATCATTTTACGCGTTTGTCGTTTAAATTAAATATCTCGTTATGCTAACATATTTAATTATTTATTGACAGAATCAATCCTGATCCAACATTGTAATTAGTTGTCAATTAATATACTTGATATTTGAATACTTGAGGAATGTAAATATTTCGATATGATAAATTTTATTACATTTTAAATAAGAATTTTAGGCAGTTCTTCTATTGCCCTTAATGAAGTCTCCTCAATATTGTATTTTAGATGAGGATTTATTTAATATTTCTATAACTTTGATTTTTTCAAGAAAAATTATTATAGAATTATAGAGATATTAAATAAATTCTTGACGATTTTTTTTTATTGAAAAAAAAGCATTACGAAATAGGAATTTTTATTCTAAAAATATTGAAGTTTTCTTACATTCCTACATGCGAAGTTATTGCGCGTTTATGAAGCAGTACGGTTGGTCTTCACAAAGGTCTGTTATGCAGCTGTAAAATAACTTGCATTTTCACATGTAACACATAAAATATTTTTATAAAATGCAAACACAATATAAAAGCTTTAGAAGGTTACAAAGAATTATAATTCTGAAAGAAAAAAATATAGGATATATAGTAGAAGAAAATATAGGAAAATATAAGGATATATATTTATATTAAAAAATGGAGATATATATCGACGATTTTAATATGAAAATTTTATCTTATTATGTATTATAAATATTTATGTCGCATGTTTATTAATGAAATGTTACTCATATATTTACATCTAAACATAAATTTTAAGATTTTAAGGATAAAGAATATGATAATATTATTGGAACATCCTGTATGTAAGATTATTACACACCGTTTCCTTTTCCGATCCCCGCATGTCCGATACTCGCCTGCGTCGCGTAATTAAATTTTACTTCTCGCCGCGCCTGCAGAAACGAGCTCTTGAAATTAATCTCGCCCGTATAAATTGGCCGGTGAGCCGCGCGGATGGCCGAGTAGCCGTGTTTATACCTGGTTACAGCCAGCATGCGCGTTTTAAGGACGAGCCAACGATAGTGAAAGTCCGTGTAGAAAAGAACATTTACAGCGAAAATTAGTCCCGTTTGATCAATTAAGGCGCGGTTAATATCAAGAATGAAAAAAGGAAGTATTTTCAGCTCGTAACAATTCGAAATAAACACGTTATTTTTCACTCCGTAAATAAGCGGTATATATTTTTGGATTTTATCGTACGTTTTAGTTGATCAAAAGAATTAATCAGGATTAAAAGAGCTATTAAGCTCTAAGTTTCAGATTTATATCTCTCTTGATTAAAAAAGTCGGAGCGTATAATAAATAATTTAGATAGATAGCTATCTCCACTGTTTTATAAATAAGGATCATTATATATAGATAGTTCAGTGAAAGAAAGTTGATGGTACACAGTATTGGGCAAAATTTTATCAATTCATAGATTAGTGATTATGGTTAAAAGTTTAATTCTTAATTATAGTAAACGATTAAAATTTTTTAGTTGCCTTCAAATAAATCTTAGATATTAATCAATTAAATTTTTAATCTGTAATTTTTAATCGATTAAACAAATCATTACATGTAACTGTGATTAATTCAATCGATTAATTGAAAATCATTATCTACTGTAAATTAAAAAATTAATCGTTATTTATTAATAATCATTTGTGTTTAGTTAAGCATATATATATAGATTAAACCTATTTAATTAATTTGTTATACTAGAACAGGTATATGCATAGCATTACTTTTGATATTATTACAATATCAAAAATATATTAGTTTTCTATTGGTATTAGTATTATGAATTTTAGTTTATAAATAAAGTTAATCGGTAAATTACTTATAGGAGAAAATTATTTTATTAGTATTTGCGATCTCTTTCCTAGTTTTCATAAAAACATAAAATGATTTATCGACCAACTGTGATTTGAATAGCTTTTCGATACGATAAACATGGTCTTTAATAATAAATCGTAAAAATCATGAATATTATTTTTTATGCATGACTGAAAATTTATGATTGACGATTGATTATTAGTTTTTTAATTAACTGTTTTTTATTTGCTTCAATAATTAGTCGTGATCATAGTACATATAATTTTTAATCAATTACTTTAGTTAAGCCGGATCTTAATCAATTAATCATATAAAATAGTTTTACAATTAATTTCATTAAGTGATTATATTAATCATGATTCTAAATGTATATTTGGAATTTTTATTCGATTATTTTAGTTAACTAATAAATTAATCGATTTTGCTCAACACTGATGATACACTAAAAAAAAGAATCTAGTTGCATTAATTGAAATTTTGATTGAACTGGACAAATTAGAATTTTCTTGTTGAATCTATCATAATGCTAGTTGAGATAACTAGAATTCTGATTGAAATAATTAGAATCTTCTGATTCGTCCATTTTCAATCAGAAATTTTTCTCAGTGTAGATCATAAATATAAGTATCATGAAGAATTATTCGATTACATTTAAAATTCAAATAGAAATTTTCTTAAATATATGAGATTAGTTTAACAAATAATAGATAATTGTTGTTCAATAGAGCATTACTTAAATTTTAGTTTAATATAGACAATAAATTTTGAGAGTAAAAAAGCAAATTTAATTAAGATTGAAATTATTTTCTTCTTTCTTAAATCTGACGGTTTCTGATCCGAGATAGGCGCATTAAACCTATTCCATTAGTTCCGCTATAAAATTGACGAGGGTAAAAAATCCACAAAGTAGATTTTATGTCTCGACACCTTGGAAAGATTTAATATCGTTATTAATTTTACTATCGAATTTTTTGAACTTCGGTTTATAGATTCCTGCTTGGATATTAAAGAACTCCACGCTCTCCTTAGTTCACCGACGGCAGGATGTGATAACTTTGTAGAATCTCGAGCGTAAAAATGCGACGTGGAGCTGGTAAGCAAGTTGCATTAAGGTGCTTGGAGTTTTCGCAACTCGTTACTGTGTGTGTCCCATCGAGTCTCTCGATCCCCGACAGGCATCAAGAATTTGCATTTCGTGTTCTACGCGTGGGTAATAACGTTGCACGCTCCGTGCACGCTGACTCGCGCGATCCGTCATCCACTGAAACACGGGGATGCTCGTTGAATGCCTCGGTCAGAGTTCTCGTATTAAATTACCTGTATTAATCGGACGTGGGAGAAGTACCGTTAGTCAACGCCGAGACTGCCTACTCCGAGTGCATCGCGACAAATGTTCGTCTCCGCTGAATCTCACACGGCTTGGTATCGCGCGTCTTAAGTCGGAAATCAAATGCGCTTCCTAGGTATTCTCTCAACCAAGTATCATGGTAATGACGTATATTTGTAACTCACAGCATGCAAAAGACCGTCATTCATCAAAGCTCGGATTGCATTCATGAGGTATAATTTCTAACATGGTTGAGCGCCTAAGAATAATAGCGTTTTCCACTGGGAAAATCAGTGTACATTGAGTTCTATTAAATACAAATCAATTCATATTTTCAGTGTTAATAAATAATTTAACTTTTAATTACATATTTTTTCACGATACCTTATAACCTTATTGATTAAATTATTTATTAACGTTGAAAAATGTATCAACCGATATGCACTCAAATATTAGTTTTCCTAGTAGAAAATGCTAATAGTTTTGTGCATTGAAGTTTAATTTAACACTCAATTTTGATACGATAATTATGTTTCCCATTTAATCCCAGTAAAAAATTTTTTTATATAGAAATATATACATATAAATATATATGAACGTATATATGTAATTATATATGTTTATATATTTACAGATATTCTTATATGACAAATTTTTTATCGGAAGGGTGGTATTGATTTTGGTAATATTATATCTCGCGCTATGCTTAGCGCCGAGACATTCTACCGTGTCTCCAGATTTATTGAATACATACAAAAAAATAACATATTATATTCGATTAAGACAAAATACATCGTGCTAATTTTTTCATTTTTTTTATAAAGACGTAATTTACGCATCTCAAGTTTGCAAGCTCAGAGCTGCAATGGCTTACACAAACAAATATTTCCATAGAGTTACCGAAGGAGACTATTTTCAGCGTTGTCTTTTGCTCACGATCGATTTATTCAGCCGCAAACAGAGACGCATTGGTGACAACAGGGCGGGACGGAGTCGCGGCTTCACGACGCGCGTCACATTGTTCGTCCTACGTGGCACTTAATCTTCTTTCACCCTTTCAAATACTTCGCGCTGTCCATTCGAGACTATTCGAGACACAACCAGTTGGCCGACGTTTCAAATTTACATCCCGCTTGACCGATTATCGGCGTTTGCGTTATACTGTCTATACGTAATGTTCACGCAAGTGTTATGATTTCCTTCATGCGTTTTCGCGATAAAAAAGACTCAATTTCTAATACATTTAAGAAGATACTATTAGCGCTATTTATGTCATTTTATCCTTGTTTTACATCTGATTAACGATGAAAATATAGAGTGACACAAACAGCATTAATAGCGTTTCCTCAAACGCATTTCTAGAAATAATATTATAAACTCAGATATATTTAATCGTCCGTTAGCAATATAAAATTTTCACCCTTCATTTGCAATCTGGGTCTTCGAACTTCAGTGCAGATTTTTATATTGTCCCGGACTGCATAAAAATTTGAAAAATGTAAAAAAATTCTTACATACTTGTAATAACGAATTTTTACTATCACAGAAGTTGGATCGTATTTTACTTTTTTTCCAAGATTTAAAATAATCTACCAGAATTCACAATCAAAAAATTGACTGTGCCTGTAAACTCTAACTCAATGGTGGGTTAGGTATTCGATAGTTCGTGCTATTGCAACAAGAAAGAGAAATATAGTGAAAATTCCCTCACAATTTATTTACTTTGAGATAGCATCAAATGCGCATGTTACCTTCATGATGCAGTGCAAATTGTTGAAGAAAAAGAAGAGATAGCCATCCATTGTTGGCGACAATGAAATAAATGATGATTCTTGGGGACGCAAGTAGGGGAGAAGGAGGAGACTATAAATACCGGCCTACGGCATTCTCGATGTTGCAATTCGCCCGGGGAGGGTTTCGCCGCTTTTGAATCTAAATTGCGTGTGCAGATAGGGCGGTGCTCGTAGAGAACGTGAAGCACATAAATATATATTTTGCTACTTATTAAGCGATGTCTCTTTGTACATATCGAGCTTATCGTTCGCTCAAGCAATGCAGCGTGATGTTACGTAAACCGTGTCGCGATCTATGAACGCATCTATACACCATACGAGAATTGCGACCCTGAAGCAATAATAGTCATTAGTGTCATATTTATCAAGTCGAGTAGAGTCGCGTTTCTCTCTCATTCGCGATTCGCATTGAGAGAGTATGAAAGTTAATTCCTTCGAGCTAGCAAGAGACCGTTTCTAACGAACGGGCGACCTCGACTTCTCGAAGCTGACTTTCTTACAGCTTATAGAAGTTGGACTTTTCTACAGGGTCTCCCTATCTTTTCACCCGTGGCTCTTTTTCTGCCTCCGACTTGTTAGAATGCGGAATGTGTTGCCCGCGGTCAGGGCTCGCAGTGACTTCTTAATCGGATATACGAACAAAACGTGCGCATCATCGTCAGATCGCTTGCATGAGTAATTACGTTATCCATCGTTCGCGATCATACACGATGCCGCGAGCGATTCGACACCACCAGGTAGGAACGTGAGAAATCTTCCAAGTGATGGAATATGTCGAAATTTTTTTATATCAAACGTCTAAAGTTAAAAAAATATGAAAATATTGAGAAGTATTACATTTTTAGATCATTATCCTTTTTTTTAAAAAAATTTAAAAGTTTTCAAGAGCGACTTGTAACTTTTTATATGCACGAGTTAGTTAATCGTTTTTTGTTGTTGGCAGTGTTGAAAATTTTAACTAGCTATTTTCATGCTAATATCTTACTTGATTGTTATTTAATAACCTCGCTATAATAAAGAGTTAAAAGAGTTATAATTAAGAAATTAAATTGCTATTAATAAAACTAAAGAATGTATTTAATTTTCATATGAATATTATCAAGCATCAAGATTCACTACTTTGATCGAAAATAGGAATCTTTCTCTTGTCTGTTTGAATTCCATTTTTAATTGTTATTAATGTTATAAATAAGAGAAGAAACTTAATAGAATTATCACCAAGAAACTATTCATAAGCTTTTATTATCTAACATCTGTTAAATTTTATAACCAATGAGTCACGAATTATCTTGGAATTATAACTAATTATACATTATTATATCGATATTATTTTTGACGATGTACATTGTATTTTTTGTAAGAGTGAACATTTTATGTAAATTAAGCGAATATTTATATCGAGGAACTTGCGCCGATAAATGTTTTGAATGAAATGAATTACGTGACGTCAGTCAAGCGAGATTCTACAAAGATGCCGACTATATATTATACAGCAGCGCATTTCAGTGTACTTCATGACTGAATGAAAAAGTGAGTGATGTAAAATAAGCTTGCAATAAAGAACCGGATAATCTGGATGCGTCTGCGGTTTCATCGGTGCAAACGAGATTGCTGGTAACAAGGCAAGGCGGTGCATCGAAAGCGAATTCGCGGACATTATAATCTTACAGATGTGCACACGCAAAGTGGATATTTGCACTTCGTATCACACATTCAGCCGCAGTGGTACGCGTGTAATGGAAAACGCACGTTAATCTTCCCTAATTTTCCTCGACCGTGCTAGGCGCGCCCACTAATTTCGCTTTGTCGTCGCGATAACGACGATTAACGACCCAACGGACATGCGCGTTTCGTTCAGCATTTCGGTGTTAACTCCTTAACATGTTGAAACGGTTATACGGCTGACGTTTCGTGGCGAATCAAATGAAGAAATAAATAAATCATTCAAAGTTATTAATCAATGATCGTTGTAAGTTTGTTTGTTCTTAAAGGGAATCGTCAGAACTGTCCTATTGTCCCGCACTGATTTTGGATACGTTATATGGTATATAAACATATTAGATCCATATTTTTTTATGCGTATATCTCAAAGTTTAGAGGACGAAATAACCCCTCGACAATAATTAAATTTTTATTTTTAACATATCTTCAAAACTATGAGATATATGAAAAAATGTTTTATACAAAAGTTTTATGGTATTTTATACTATTTATAATAGTGTATTTTTATATTTTTCGAAGTATTTTAATTTATCCTCAACCCCAGAGATTGTTTTGACCGCTGAGATAAGCACATAAAAAAATATAGGTTTAATATTTTTTTATGCTTTACGACATATTCAAAGTGCATCAAAATCTACGAGGAACAGTCCTTTAATAAGATTTATATTATGAAATACCGTTGTGCTTGTCTTATTAGGATATACGAGGATATACGATAATCCACTCTCGTGGAGTTCTCGAACAATATTTTGCAACTTTTTGATGTATCTTTTAGTTATTGTTGTCGCAGGATGTCAAAATTTGGATGTTAAATTAGAAATTACTCAATCAAAATTTTTTGCAGAAACTGATTGCTCATATCTTTAGTTATTATAGTAATATTTTGTAGAATTTTTGAAGTTTCGCGAAAATAAGTTTTTCCTTTCTCCTGAAAAATTTGAAGACTTACAGCGTATCTTTAGTTATTACATAATATTTTGTAGAATTTTTAAAGTAACAGTTTTCGAGAAAATAAGTTTCTTTTTCTCTTGAAAAATTTAAAAACTTACAGGGTGTTGTTTTGACACGCACACTTTTTATATTTTATAACTTTTGTACATCGATATTATCTCATTCTGTTAATTTTAAGATTTATTTCTAATAAAAACGTTTTCGTATGCGCGCGTGCGCGAGATGTAAGAAGTAGTGAGCATTTATCTATGGCCCGCCAAGTTAGATTATACAATGTCTTGCATAAAAATAATACTCGAAATGTATGTGGCGATGTTGAATCTAAAGTACACAGCTATCTGTTTGCTTACTCATGTTTTATATTAAGTTATAATCAGAGATAACTGTGTTCGTTCAAGCTTGAAATGCATCAATATCTTGACGATCGAGATATGTTCTATATAATTCTTTTTTATTATGTTGCAGTGTGAAATAAACAAGTTCAATTCCGTAATAAATAATTACATTTTGCAATAAATATTTTTCATTATAATGCAAAATAAGATGTTAAATATTATTTTTTATCATTCATCTAATTATATTATCATTCATCTCCTTACTCTTGTTTTCGTTTATCAATTTCTTTGATATCATTTATAGCTTCTCAATGCTTTCTTATATTTTTACTTTCTTATCACGTTTGCAAATTGCACATCTAATCAGAGTTCTACACGGAGAGTTTTCTAAAATGTAGCGCAAATTTCGAGAGTTGTATTCGGGTCTTCGTTGTTGCGCATTTCGCGCAACGTGCACGCACCGATCGTAAATTTCGCGGTACCGATTTCCCTTAATCAGTGAAGTACGTCTCAGCAGAATGAACCACGATGGAGAGAAGAAGCTAGTGCGGACTAAGCGACAGCTTCGGTCCTCGCACATGGTGCTCGTAAATTTCGCGCCACCGGTTTCCCTAATCAGAGGGATAGGAACGGGGACAGATAGCGTAGGAGAGAATGAATCTAGTCTTCTCGATGCTTTCTTATTGGTTCAGGGCGAGGCAAGCGAGTGGCAGGCAGGCAGGCAGGCAGGCAGGCAGATAGGCAGGCAGGCGGCAAGCAAGCAAGCAAGCAGGCAGGCAAAGCAGGCAGACAAGTAGGTAGGAGAACTTTCGTTCGCCAGCGATTCTTCTCGGCGTTATGCACGCGCGCACAAAGTCGTACGTCATGTCGAGCCGTTTAATGGCCTTTTAATACTACCTTACGAGCGGCATGTTTCCCCACCCGCACAGCTCTTTCTGCCACAACCGGCCGGACGCTACCTTTGAATAAGGCGGCCGACGGACACGCAGGAGACTCCTCTTTCTCCCTACGAGATCTCTCCGTTGCGTCGCTCTGTTGGATATTCTGTCTTCGTCCGATATAGCAATTGGAAATTCTTTAAGGGTCTGTGTCATCGGTCGAGCCATGGATCGTAAACCGGAGGCGAATTCCCGGCGGAGAAAGAGACCGCGCGACTTCGATCGTTTAGCGGCCGCAGAGCAGATCTTCTCTGTTCGTGAGGATATCTACCAGCGGTTACGCACCGCTGCGCGTATCTCCCCACCGGATCTTCTTTGTTGCTCCGATCACGCACGGATGACTATACCTATGGATGTACACGCGAGTGTGCTTACGACAAAATGGTTGAGATAATCCATGACCTTTAATGATCTTACGATACTAAGAATTCAGATCAGTTGTCCAATAAACATTTATCGTCTTATTATGACTGTTATCACAATCAGGGTTGTGTCGTATATTTTAAGATATGAAATTATTACGTATTGTTTACATTAAGTTACGTTAAGATTATGTGAATCTTTTTTTATGTGGACAAGCAATGTAAAATATGTAAATTATTATAAATAACACAATACAGAAAAAAATAATCAAGTTTTATAATTGTTGTATCTGACTAATATTAATAAATAAAAATATAAGCGAGATTAAAACTTTATGCAGTCTCGTGCAACGATAGAAACATAGGCTTCGATAATTCGTAAATTGTTTACATAGATGACATATAGTAAAACATGGTTCACATAATTTACATTGTATACACGTAGATGTAAATTATTACATTTTACGCGTAAATTCACAATAACATTTGAGTTTATTAATTTCAATTTTTAAAAATATTTTCTAGAAAAATTGTAATTTTATGTTTTGAAATATTGATGGATTATCATTCAATTATATTTCTTTAATATATAAGATTGATTGATATTTGTGATTTTCAATTCTTAGCTATTTTTAATTGTACAATATAATTGCAGTTTTATTATTTTTTCCGTTAACATATGTTTTTAAACAATTTAATAATATAATGCAAAATTTATAAAGCTGCATAGGAATTGTTTTACGAACATTGAGAATACAGGATTCATGTTCTGAGTTGCCAGTGAATTTATTTAAGAGGAAGCAGTATAATGCCGCCGGGAAGAACTGTGCATCGCGTCTAGTAATATGTTAGACAGCCCCATTATTTGTTCGCTTACCGACTTAAGTTTCATTAAGAAGAATTTTCACGGAGCCTCTTCTCTATTATGCATGTCCGCGAGAATCGATTGCCACAATTTAACATAGAGAGAAACATTTCTTGTTCATCGATAACATGAGGAGGTGGATCGATCGTTGTATCATAGACTGAGAAGTATAAATTTCCGACTCGAAGTGCTCTCGCGTAAACTGACGTTTGTATATGTAACATTTTACGACATCGAAGGATACATATAAATAATCGCTTATTGACCGGCGTTAAAGTGTAACGTAAAATTTTATCATTCGGATGGTAACACATTTCTTCTCGTTGCGCGATTTAAAAGCGCTATATAATTTTCAGGGACGTTCGATTGCATACGAAGATTTTCTTACGTACGTAATGCGACGATTTGCCGCAATCGTCGGTCCGATTACGGTTTCAAGCGAAGCATTTACAAGCGAAGCACTTATTTCCTGCGTTATTTCAGTTTGCCCTAGCGCCGCTAGTAATCATTAAAATACATTCTCAGAAATTGCGTGATATTTTCGAATCTCTTCGTTTTAGTTCCGCTAAAGCCAACAATATCGTGTCACATAAATAATACTGTAATTAAGACAACTTTGTGGTAATTTCTATTTTATTGGGTTTATTTTATAATCTTTTATAGCTTGCTATGAAAATGACACGTATTTATAAGGAACCGGTGCTGTCGTTTTTACTTCCAATGGATTTTTTCCTTCTGGCGGTTTTTTTGTTGGTGTCGCTTTTACTTCCAACGGATTTTTTCCTTCTGACGGTTGTTTTGTTGCTGCATTTAATTAAAAATTTTAACTCTTCTATGAGCTCTTCTGTAAAGGATACCTGTAAAACGTAATTTTTATAGCTTGTAAAATAACTTCGTAAAACAAATATAGAAATTATCATTAAATATATAATTACGTCATGTTTGATTGCGATGTTTCGAATATTCCAGAGAAATATCCATCCGGCAAAAATATAAGACAACGCAACGCCGCTTATCATAATTGAAAATACTCCACTGACGTCCTCGAAATTCAATAGTTCCATTTGAACTTTCGCCTATAAAAAACAAAATTTAATGATAATTTTTGATGCATCTTTGGCAAAACGATCAGGTTTAAATTGTCGCGTATGGGATTAAAGTTTGTGGAGACTAAATGTAAATTTTTCCTTGGAAGTTATCTTGCGTAAAATTTATCCAAAGTAAATTTCTTCCTCAATCTTGAAGTAAGCGTACACGCTTCGGCTTTAACTTTGGCTTACTTGCTTATCAAACGCGCGCAAGCACTCTGAGCCGCTATGTCGTCTTTACACGTACGAACTAAATCGGCGAAGTTTAAGTTAGTTCAACTATAAATGTAGTCTAATAAAGACAGACATGAAATACTCCGCCTATATATTTTATCTATTCGTGTAATTAAGCAAAAGAAAAAGAACGAGATAAAAGATGAGATAGAAAGTTAAGAATTAATAAGAATAAATATAGTATAAGTGAATGAAAAAAAGAAAAGATTTTGAAAGTTAATACAAAATTTATGTAATTATTTTAGAAACAAAATAAAAAAAATTATGACTGATTTTAATTATATGTTTATGTAAATAGCTTGTATAAATATATATTAGAAAACGGACAATTTGTAGTCTATTCAGTAATAAATTTTTTAGATTTAAACTTGAATATTTTATACTGTTAAGGTCACTAATTTGTTCTGATAAAATCTAGTTGTGTGTATGGATTTTTAAATTTTTTTATGTAGTTAGCAAGTTTTCTAAATTCTTTGATTTGTGTACAAATTTTTTTTATAAGTGAACTATTTTTATATAAAAGTATTAGAAATATATCAATAGGTACAGGGCTCGGCGAGAGTTGCACATTTTGATCGATTTTCAACTTGGTTTCCCGTCCTTCATCTTATCAATCCGCGCGCAGTCTAAATGCCGATCGGCAATATTCAAAATATTTTTAAGTCGTGTTTTTTATTATATATAGGTAATTTGTATCTCAAAACTTATAGACCTCACCATGTATTTATGTATATTATAGCCTCCCTTAATATCTCCGCTATTATATAGCGAATCCTAATGATTACTTATGGAATTATTAGTTCAGTAGTTCGCCGTTACACTATAACGCTAATATTACCAATACTCAATAATCAGCACTTATTATAACGCATTTTTACTTTCAAGTATTTCGAAATGTTTCTGAGGTACATTTTAGCATTTAATTACATCTACTTCCTCATTTTTCTCAAACTTGAGCGTATTATCACATGAATATATGTATTTTTGAGTGTGTTATTTGCTATTTAACATATTACTTGACTGTATATATTTTGAGTTATGCAAATTTAAACAATAGCATGGCATTTTGCTAATGTGGCCCTCTATGGGTATTGATTACTCACGATCTCTTTTTTTGAGGTTTTCGTATCATAATAATTATTTGATAATCGATTATAGTTCTACTGTTAATCTATAGTTTACGTGTACTATTTTTATATAGTGTTGAGATTTTTTTAGTACTGAACAGCTTATATGCAGAAGTTATGTCAATATATATATACATTCATTTGCATACATTTGAAAATGTTTTACTTTTTTGGTAATTTTGTAATACTGTTTTCTAAACAAAACTAATATTTTAAGGCTTTTTTAATGGAAGGCCACATTACCATCCATTTTTTTCTTCGAGTCATTACGCAATGTCGCCACATTTTTATTAATAGTATCCTAAGTAATAAATATTTCGTAACGTCCAGAATCGATTCAATAACATTTTAATGAATGTAATTGTCAAGTTTTAAACTTAAATATTGATTATTAACAAAGTTATTGTATAAAATGTAACTGGGGTGCTATAATACCACCTTCTCCTCTACAACATGAGTATAAGATGAGAATAGATATTGTACATCGCACGTATCACCGCCTCACTTCTCTTTTCACCATTTGTTTTGTAACTCGCCGATTACACCATTTTCCTGCAGCTTTAGTACAGCAGTACACAAATCTGCGCGATATATAAGATACATCTGTCATTAAAATTATTTTATTAAAACAGTTAAAATCATTTTCATCAAATCAAAAATAAATTTGTGTAACGTGCATAAAATTGAGATTAGTTGGCGATAATATAATAATTTGTCACAATTATTGCTGCTGTATTAATTATGATTGAATCACCAACCTTTCTTCATTGCTATCCCGTAGCCTTTGGCGTCTAAAAGTCCACCGATTTGTGTCACATTACAATATTTATGTTTAATATACTCAATTGATGAGGATTCCATAAAATATGCATAATTTTCGTGCTGCACTTTTTATAAACCGTCCTCGTTACTTTTCATAACCACCTCGTCAGCATGAGTCTTCATGTAATTACATATAATCGCATATGGTTCATACGTGGAATCCTGCAAAACGAGATCGATTGCTTCGAGCTACCAAGAGTTTCCATAAGTAATAACGTGTAATATGCGCTTTTTAATTAATAGAGAATTATCAATTATCTCTGTTTCCTTCTTTTGTGAATCATATCACTCACCTCAAAGAATGAGAAAGTCGAGCCGTTAATTTTTGCGCCATACTTGATTTTCTTTTGATTAAATAATCCTTCTGCCACTTGAAAAGACCACGCGACGGATTTCGTAGATAACACGGCTGCCAAATTGGCGATTTTATACATTGTTACAATAATCAGAGTAAAGAACCATTATGCAACAGCTAACGTTCTTGTTGAAATTCCTCTGAAATATATCACACCAATTTTTTTTATTCCATTGTTTGTTTTAAGGGCAAAGGTACACGATAGGTAAATATTGGTCAATTGTTTTATCGTTTATAGAAAACAATTAAAATTGTGTCATATCTAGAGATGTAAACGACGGAAAAATACTAGAATTTTAGGATAAAAAACTCGGGAAATAATGGTTTCTTTCCTTCGGCTTTGACAGTTTTTTACTCGCCGTATATTTTTTTGACGATTTCGACGCTGTACTATTGTTCCAGAATTTAGTTTTTCCAGTTATCCATAAGATTTCTGTGTAAAAATAGTTACAAAAGTTAAAATAAAGTATAATGATTAATATAGTACAATGCCGGTGACTATAAATATACCTTACCTTTCACTATTATTTGAATGATATTTTATATTGTACTTCATTTTAAAAGTCAAGTGTTCCATACTATTACCATACTGTTCCATTACAATACAAACAATACTTTACTAGACTAATTGACACTGTTTTTGTCATATACTGTGATTGTAATTATACATGTTCTAAATGTAAATCAGTGAGACAACGTTCATCGAATCTCTAATTACTTTTGAATCAATACTATATTTGGATGTTTTGTCCCAAAATAATTAAAATATAAAATACAATTATAACCAATGTGCAACAAAACAGTGGCTATTATGCATATAAAGTATTATCTGTATTAATAACATCACTTATTTAGCTTATAAAATATTTGTCGTTCAAATAATTATATTGAAATAACTATATGTTTTTTCATCAATTTTATGTAATTTGGTTAAAAATACCGTTATTTACAGTAAAAAACTAGTTTTTTACTTGATACTTTTTTCCGAAGTTAAAAATATCGTTTTTTACATCTCTAGTCATATCTACACAGTACATATAATGTATGTACGCGGTTACATATGTACATTGCTAAAAACATTTTCGCCATAAGATAAACATTTTTAAACAATATCAAATATTGTGCATTCCCGAAAGAATATTTTAATTACGGAAAAAACATGAGATCATTATTATTCTCTCTTACAAGTTGTTAGAATGAAATCTCATTCCAAAAGACTGAAAATTGAGCCAGTTTTTGAAAAAGAGTGGAAAATTTTCTTTTGGAGTGAGATTTTTACTTGTTTGGCGTGAAATTCACTCCAAAAGAATGAAATTTCACTCATTTTCATTGACTTTCGTTCCTTGGAGAAATCTCATTTCAAAAGAATGAAATCTCACTCCAAAGAGTGAAAATCTGTCACTCTTTTTCAAGGGTGAAAATATTTTCATTTTTTTTCAAAGATTGGCTGTTTTCATTCTAAGAAATTTAGAGAGTAGAATAACGTTAAATATCATATATATGTATAATTTGAATATTATTTTTCAAACGCTGTTTAAATTCTATGCTTTGGCCAATTATAGGGATTTACAAATCCCTGAACTTGCCTACAAATGTTTGATCTGCAGATAAATTAGAATAAAAGCTGGCTGTATATACGAAGTGGACAACATTTATTAATCGTGTGCATCATAATCGATTCTGTGAGACGCATGCAAAAACCTGCAATGACATGAAGTTTTGTGTGCTCAAGAACTTGTTTGATTTCATGCAAGAAAAACATTCTCAAAGCACACTCTGCAGACGTTGGCAAGCTAAAGTGGATATCGTCTCACTTGGGTGCAAATCCGGTAGAAGACTTCAGGATGGCTCCGATCACTAGAAATAGAGTATTCGTCAAAGTAAAGAGTGTTTCCAATACTTCGGGTTCTTTGATGCACGGATATGGATTTGTCCATTCTACTGGACAGAGTTTTCCAATTACGAATAATAATGCTGTCACGACGATGTACGCTCCGATCACATGTACTCAAACGTCTTTCGAAAACGGTCTTAGAAAGGGTAGTAAATCTGGGAAGGGTCTTTGATGGTGTCCTGTACAGAACGCTTATACCTGAAACATTATTTCATCCAAACATAAATGTTAAAATCTCACTATCTATACTCTATACTTGTCGATTATATTACGAATATATTATCACGTTTTACCTAAGTTCATAAACAGATTCGTAAAATCTACAACGTTTTCTCAGGCCGCCGTGATCGTCAGATCTGTGATCTGTGATCGCTAAATCTGCTTCCTTCAAGATCAAATAAGAAAAATTCAGCGTGTTATAAAAAAATTTCTATGGAAAATACTAGGTGTGTGATAAAATCGATATTCGTTTTTGTATCGATTTATGTAGGTCTTTGTACCTCTTTTATGTCTTTTTAAATTATTAGATAATAAAATGGGAAAAAAGGTGAAAACGTCTTCCGAAAATATTAATTTAAAATATATTTAATTTTGTATTAACAATGAAACCGATTTTTTAAAATAAATAGAAATCATCAGATTCTATCGACATATCTGTGAAGAGGCAACTACTTTATCGATATAAGAAGCTACAACGTGTTGCTCTCGTATTGTGTATACGGTGGAAGGTAGCAGCACTACTCACGTACGAAGTCGACTCAATATATGATTCGTATGAGATAAAATTAAAACGCGGAAGAATATTTCATCGATTTACACCAGCGATTATTTTTCCCAGCATTCCATCCCACGTCTTTGTTACATTATTAAATGATCCGTAAGCTTTGTTAGTCTGGACTTCAAATAGTGTAATTAAACCTTAGTATCTTGCTCATTTTTTGAATTATATCTATCGCGAAGCCTTCGTATCGATCATTTCCAATTATTCCAGAGGATGATTCTTTCCTCTGGCTGCGTCCCATACGGCTGCGTTTAGAATGTATTCCAATTTAATTTATCTTTTTTAGAAACAATTATTATATCTTTATTTAATATATAAAATAAAAATGTGTTGATAGCATAGATAATAAAGTAAATTTTTTTTTATTAATTCTAACTGTTACTCTCTTCCTTAGAAAAAAATATAAAATTCATTCAGTACGTCTAGATCGATAAAGTATACAGCACAAAGTATATAAAGATAAAATAGTCATCACATGCAGTATTGTAAATAAATCAGCAACATTACAACGTTCAAGCAGTAACACATTGTAAACGTTACAGTAATATTGTTGCTTCTGTGCTGTATGGTTGGCGGATCTTATTAATAATTTATTTGGAATTATAGTATTCTGTTAGTAAATTGGTAATCAATTTAATATACTGATGCTAATAAACACTTTATATAAATGATATTACTGCATCCTATGAACCTACAAAAGTTGCGGTTATTACTGAAAAATATTCATTAAATATAATGCCAACTTGTATTTTATAAATATCTATCAGAAAATATATTGGGAAAAATATTACCCTGGCTATTGAGTGATAAAACTGACATTGTTAAAATTGATAATAACGGTTTTTCATTCAATTACGTGTCATTATTTCTGGAACGTGTAACTTACTAAACAAGTCACTATATCAACACATTATTATATATAATGATTTTAACTAGCAATAGTAAATAAATGTTTTATTTCTTAAATAATTTTATTTTATATTACGAAATAAAAAGTTTTGTATTTATTTTTCTTTAACAAATTATTAACTTGATTAATTATTAGGGTAATATTTAAACGAATATTTGGAACATACTAGTAGTGATATCAGGACGAGAAAATGCTTATCACGTAAACTCTTATCTACTCCGGAGATTCTATATTCCGACTTCCATTGAAAACCAAAATTCATTTTCCATTCACCGATTTTATACAATCCTTCATTTCTTAGATTTACAATATCTAGTTGGAATTCGCGTCAGAGAGAATCCAGCCATATCAAATCTTATCATACCGCTCAGTCCGTGTATTTGCTCCTATAAGTAATTCAAAAGTTTATTATACGTACATTATACAGTGCCTTCTTGATATTTTCCAGATAGAGATATCCACGGTTTCACCAATCCTTTATTTACCATCTGTAGTTTTTTTATTATAAAAAACAGCACATTTTTCAATAAACAAGGATTAGAAGGATGAAATTATTCATAATTGATGAAACCGTATTTTATCTAGAAATTACAGAGTATTCTAAATTATTTCCAAATTAATGTTAAACATATACATATCTTATGGAAAAGATTAACATATATTTAATGTTAATCTGCTATAAACGATAATTGCACATACATTTCGCATATAATTACTTAAGCTGAAACCGTGTCCCCAAATTTCCGTGTGATTGCAAAATAATTTTTTTAAGATTTCCCTTGACACTTTTGCGAAATCGTGCATAACCGCTTGCGAAAAGTTGTACTGCATCATAAGCAAGTGTCGCTTCTACCTTTAAATGGGAACCGTCTGTCAAGTTCCAATTAAAAGACCGATTGGAGGGTACGTCGAACAATTAAGCTATCTGGGTCGATTAAACGTACGCCCATTAAATTTACTCCGGAATATTGGTAATGTTTTAAGTCCAAAGTTTGCAGGTCCTAATAATCAAACATGTGTTAAGTTATTGTCGCTAGATGTATTCACGAATCAAATAAGATTTAAGAAATTTGTACACACAATTAACAAATACATATATCTATTATTTCTTGAATACATTTTATTATTATTTTAAGTACAACGACAAAAAACATATCTTATATTTTAAGTACATAAGATTTTTTGTTAGAAACTTTTTTTAAACTGTAATTTTTTAAAATATTTGATTTTTTATCATTTTGATATATTTTGCGACAATTGTGCTAATTAAACGAAATATTAAAAAATTATTATTAAGGAATTTATCTTACCCCAGAGAAGTAATAATTACACTGTATATCTCTCCGACATTATTCCGACTTGTAGTGCTTGTTTGAAAATAAATGCAAGAATATCATATGAACAGTCGATTATGATATTTCTATGTCCAGACATCTTAACTTCTTTTATGGCTTGTCTGCAAATAAATCATTTCGTCAATTTGGATGACTTGTGTCTTCAGAAAAATTCTCGACAATAACGACGTGTCTGACTATAACGTTCGTTTCATATCCATATAGTCGTATCGTAAATCATACGCTACTTTCTGACGTTTACTGTAGAGCTAAATAATGGCACAAGTGCATAATAACTTTGTTTAACATCGCTTGCACTCAGACTCGTACGAGGAACGACCTATTTGTATGGTTCGCGCACGCATACCTAAAATTTGGTCCACTACCTAAATGGAACACCATCCGCGGAAATGGTATTCATGTTTGGCAACTGGAGCAGGCGGTTTATGTGTATCAAGCCATCCGCATTGTCGTAAAGTACTGCATATTCTTTCCATTTATATTCTTTTATTAAGCCTTGAAAAACCTAATTTTAGACATAATATTTTGATATGAATGTAATCAATGACAATAATTATAGAAAGACCCCGCACCAACCTTATGGATTTTGGTTCTTGGTGAAATTGTCTGAAAATTTAGTATATTGTCCTCCTTACTGTCCTGAACAAATGTCTCAATGGGCACAAAGTCCAAAAATGCCTAGGGTCCGAGTTATGGAGTGCTAAAGTATGAAAAATGCTTCTATTCGCTCGATGATAATTGATAAGATTCTAACGTATTCATGTGTGTGTGAGACCGGGAATCGGTTCAGCGAACTAAGGCAAAGCTGACACAAACGTTATACATGTAATATTCAATATAATATATTATAGGACCGTATATGTGATAACACAAACTATAGAAATCAAAGACTTAAACGGTCTAGCTGGATCTTAAATGCTTCTATGATTCTGTGTGAATTTATATACTACTTGTCGCGCGGTAAGCATTTCCGCATCCAGTGTGCAGGAACCATTAGTTGGCTGAATCGATTCCCGGTCTCACACACACATGAATACGTTACAATCTTACTGATTATCATCGAGCGAATAAACGCATTTTCATACTTTACCGTTCTATAACTCGGACCCTAGGCATTTTTGGACTTTGTGCCTATTGAGACATTTGTTCAGGACAGTAAGGAGGACAACATACTAAATTTTCAAACGATTTCACCGAGAGCCAAAACCCATAAGATTGGTGCGGGGTCCTTTGTTGAATATAAAAAATTGTAATTTCCTTTGCTCTCAATCCTGATTAAATTACATTTAGTTAGTGTAATTTAATCTGGATTCAGTTAGCAAAGAACAAACAAATGCTTGCAAATAATCAAATTAAAATGCGATAAACTTAGAGATGTTTATCTGAACATTGAGACAATGCTTGAAAATTTTTTATAAGCAATACAATTTTTTTTATTTTGGTTATAACACGTTTTACTCTAATTTCGTATTTTAATAAAAAGATTCCAATCATACAAATCGAATGTAATTGTATGACTCAGATTGTTTATAAATTGAAGGCAATTTTTATGTTATATAAATTGCTAAGTTCATAAATAAGAATAAATACCATGGAAAGTGCGTCGGGATGCGGATACAGATCTATTACATTGCCACGTTTTGGTTCAGAATCCCATCTGGCAACAATATGAGGTATATCCAAGATATCGCACATGTTTTGAACGTGGCTCGCTGTCGTTTTGTCTCAAGGACCAAATATTCCGGCAACTCCGTTATTTATCAACTCGCATGCTGTATAAAATGCCCAGAAATGCATAATGTGATCTTACAAAATGTTTTGCATGCATTAGTTGCATTAAAATCAAGCACTTTATTGCTTTAGTAAATTAAAGCATTATACATCATTAACGAAAATGCTAAAATTGCTTGAATTTTGGTTCTGTAACACATTCTATAGTATAATGCATAAATAGTGTTTGGAAAAAATTTATATACAATATAATTCAAAGATTGTGGATGTATACATGTCGTGCGTGATAATAAACGCGCTTATATAGATTATATATGTCTCAAAAGTACAAGAACGTTCTAAAGATAAAAAACAGGGTTGGGTTGTAAGGCGTTACTTATTATAATTTTGTTTCAGTAACGAATGGCTATAACGAAATATTCCATTTCTTTATTTGTAATGTTAATGGTAACGCAGTTACATCTTTTTGATAACAGTAACTAATATATGTTATTTTTATCGTTATTTTGTACATATACGTTTGCATGGAACGTACATAAGTTTTTTTTTTTACAAAGAGTTTTAAGAAAAAGGAGTGTTATATTTGATCATGTTACGATTAACCATAACCACTATAGATCTCGTCTTGAACTAGTCAATTAGCGATATAATTAACAATTGGTTGCCACTAAAAAAAGGGTTATTAAAATTTGATGAAATGTAACGGACTTATCGATTGATATCTTCCTTGGAAATCTCAAAATATTGGGTACATACAACAGTGACGTATACGTAGAAGCAGCATTTCTCGGCCATTCTAAAAGAAGTGTTCTAATAGCAGCACAAAGTAAATGGTATATTATAGAGTACGTAGTAAGGAACTTTCCATTTCTTTAAAATTTAAGTAACATTTAATTGTGAAAATTTTTTATTTAGATAGATTGAAATTAAATTCGGTTTTATTTGTTATTGTCATTGCATTAGTACTATTTCCTCGCCATCTTAGATGATTTAAAAATCTAAACATGCACACAAACACTAATGCAGTATACATATACATATAACTAGTGCGATATATTTAGACACTTCTGGTCTCGCTATGTTAACGTACTCTGCAACAACTTCTCTCAATCTATCTGCTGAAAACAACTATTGGATGGTTCACTGACAGTTTTTGAAAGCTGTCACTGATACGAATTCGTTTTTTGAGTGTTTCATAATTTTGAATATAAATTTAAATTCTTTATAACGTGCAATGGATATATTTTATTTATTCCAAATAAAACTTTTGAGAAACGTTATAAGTTGTTCGAAAAATATATTTTAATTAATAATTTCAAATGTTTATTAAATACTTATATGATTGAAATACATCTTAACTTTAGTTTAGTAAACTTAATAAGTTTCTGTGCTATTTAAAAGAATAATTTGCATCTATTAACGGATTCTGTTACGTTTTTACAATCTACAATTTTACTAAATAAAATTTTTCACGTATATAATTAATTACATATCTATGATAAGGAAATTAATATTGTTTCACTCATTATGTGGTAGCATTTTGAAAATGTAAATCTTGTCTTCATAAAATTTATTTTGTGAATATTTTCTTTTCTGTTTAGTTCTTTTCTAATGAATTTATTCTATTTTGTTATATTGCATAGTATTATTCATATTTCAAATAACAAAGGTATGGTTAATATATTCAACGTATTTTTAAAAATGTGTTTTCATTACAATAAAACCTTAAATAGTTCGATGTGATATGAATCTATTTATTATTCGTGCGGCTCGTTGCTAAAGTAAAATTCAAGCGACACACTTTACATTGGAAAATGTGTTAAACTTTTTCTTCAATACGAGAAAACAAACCATTTTCGAATTATAGAGCAATGTTACAGGTTATAATGATTTCAGAGATTTGCGCGACAGTTTCACGCGATACGTAAACCTTCCTTCTCCCACGTTTATGTAAAAATCACTGTTATTTGTGTAACCATTTGGATTTATTGATTAACGAGATTGAACGATTATGAGCCCAGAGAGCACAAAGTCGTTTAAAAGATGACTAAAAGATAACTAAATTGTTATAAAGATATCTTTTAGTGAAAGAATATAGTCGACGAAAAGACGACTAAAGACAGATGTCGCACTGCTAGTCATCTTATAGCTTTATCCATACGATAATTAAAAGATGACTTCTTTGGATATCTTTTAGTCCTCTTCAAGACTTCTTTTAGTTTTTATATTTTGGCACATATAACGTTTAATAACATCGAATTCCTAAATTAATTTTTACACGAAATGAAATTGCATGATTAATAATATACATCCCATTTCTGGGTCCTGCAATGTTTGCCGTATCCTATATGTGCAAGAACCACTATCTTTCATCATAGTCCCCCCTTTGGGGGACTCGATGAATTCCAAACAAGTATTTTATTAGTGTATTTCATTAGAACACGAGTAAAATTTCTCATAATGCTGCACCTTTTATTCTATCTTGTATGATTTTCAAATACGAGAAACTGAACTCCACCACGTCTGTCTGGTGGCGATCCCGCGTACTGCTCGCGAATGAGTGATAAAAAGTACCAAATAACGGAAAGATATCTTTTTCATGTTGTCTTTTCGGCAATACGAAAAAATATCTTTTAGTTGACTTTTTGTTTTGCGAAAATGACAACCATAGAAAGATGATGAAAAGATGTCATTTTTAAGTTATCTTTTCGACAAAACTAAATGATGTCTTATAAAAATCTTTTCGTCTTGCTCAAAAAACAATCTAAAAACGATGTTTTTTTGTCATCTCTCAGATATCTTTTCGCTTTGTCGAAAAGACAACTTAAGAAAGATCTCTTTTCGTTATCTTTTAATATTTTGTGCTGTCTGGGTGATTACTCGTACGATTAGTTATACTTATTGCAGATTATTGGAAACACTGAAAAGGAATATTCGGAATGAAAAAATCCTCTGTCACTGAATTTATATACACCGCGAGCCATCCGGCGTTATCGGAGCTAGTGGTTATACTATCTCATGGTTACTAGTTGACTATTTCAATTACATACAAAAGCCTGTAAAGTAAGTAATAGGACTATATTTTCTTGTATTATATATATATATATAT
>NW_017256866.1:643263-645116 GCF_001594055.1 Mycetomoellerius zeteki | reverse complement strand
CCAAGAATGGATCTGAACACGGAGAAAACCCGCGAAACGCAAGATTGTCATATTAATTTATTATTTCTCTGGAGTATTAAAACACTGAATAACAGTAATAATTAATTACTGTTTTTCAGTATTAAATTAGTCGGTATTAAATGCCTGTAACAGATCTTGAATTTTATTTGTTTCATTCTGCTCACTTAAGTGGAAAGAGTATGAGGAAATAAAATTATATAAGAAGATTAATTTTTTTAATAATGTTAATTAATTATTTTATTTTATCATAGCCATCATTTTTCATGCAAAGATTTGTTGCTATATTTCTTCTATTACTTTTATCTGCAATTAATGTATAAAGGGAATGAAACAATGCAATTTTTTAAAGTAAATTTGTTGAAAAGTATGTATTATATATAATATATATTTTTTATTCCTTTATTTAGCACACAAATGCTCTAAAATGTTCTCATGTTAGTTTAACGATTCAATTCGTTATCTTCTGAGCCATTGAGAACTACAAAGTATTAAATCTGTGTGAATAAATAGCCTTTTTATTGTTCAGGATTTGCTCCGTCATTATTTGTTGTCAATTGGTGACGTTCTTATTACTGTTGGTACAAAACCGTATGGAGGAGTACATCCTCTTGTACTGTCATTTTCGTTTTTGCTGGATGATTCACTTTTTTTTCGTACCGGTTTAGAGCCACTGCATTTTGCGATAAATTTTAGTTCATTTATTAATTCTTCCTTAAAAGATACCTATAAAGTAAATAACATACATTGTGTATTTGATAAATAAGTATGAATATGTTATGTGTTATGAAAAAATAAGCGATTAGAATTTTTAAATGGCAGAATTTTTACGAGGCCATATTTTTAATTGCTAGTTATAATTTAGTTAAAATATGTTAAATTTACAATTATTAAATCAATAAAATTTTTTGGAATTATCATCACGATATTGTTATGATGATATTAATGAAAATCGCCATCTTACAAGTAAAACTACCCAAGTGATACACTCCAATTTCTTTCAAATTTGGCACAAATATAGAATTATGAAAAATATTTTATCTATCTTTTCTCATTTTGGTCCATAAACCGTTTTAAGGACCTGTACTTTTCAATTTTCATCCTCTTATCATCTATAAGTAGAATAATAACATGTAAAAAACGAAAATGAATACAAAATATAGAAGTTTTTTGGATCATTGATTATGATATGGAATCTTTGTAAAGTTGTTCATTTAAATAAAAAATGTGAACAAATTAGCAAAAAGATTGAAATAAAGTATTGTGACATATGTTTAAGAGTTATTTGTATACATGATTTTAAACACAGCATCAAATTTTTTGAATTTGTTTACTAATTTGTTCAAATATTTTTGTATTTAAGCGAATAATTTTACAAATTGATTTTATATTTGTAATCAATGATCCAAAAACTCTTATTTGTTAAATTTTGTTTTTTCTCTATTATCATTCTATTTATAGATAAGAGGGTGAAAATGGAAAGGATAATAAAACCGCTTATGGACCAAAATGACAGAGTAAAAATATTTTTTAGGTTTATATTTATATTAAATTTGAAAGAAATTGGAGTCTATTGTTTGGAAAGTTATTCGTTAATTCTTCAAATTAATTTTGATTATTCTGTTATCTTCGTGTTAAAATTACATTGGTTTCAGTAAATTCGGTACATTTTGATAGAAATGATGGTACGATTGTGATGTATTGTGTTGTAAATAAGAATAGTCTGCTTACATTTTCTCGAATGGATATTCGGGCAACATCCCAAAGTAATTCTAATATAGTATATACACATGATAAGGCGACGCCTACGGAAAGTACCAAGAATACACCACCCA
>NW_017256866.1:638752-643236 GCF_001594055.1 Mycetomoellerius zeteki | reverse complement strand
AACCGGTTCCAGCGCTTTCCTAAACAGCGATGTATAACAAACAGATTAGATGAATATGATGTATACGTTTTATACATATATAATAGAAAAAAATCACATTTATATACTCACTTGACATTTCCCTCCGCCTCTTTTTTGAGTCCACCATTTTTTTTTAATTTCCTGAATGATGCCGCCTTCCGATAATTTTAACACAGCAGAATTTAAATTGTGTAAAAATGGCGAATCTGTAACAATGTTTTATATGATAATATTGATAACGCATTAATTAATCTCTTCAGTATATTTATATTCTAGAAAAGATGATCATAATAAAATGATCGAAATGTTTGTAATTTAATGTTTTATTGAGTATTAGCATAATAGATTCAGTTTGGTTTCTTTAGCCTTTTTTTTTTATAGTTAAATTTATATTCTAGAAAAGTGTACGATAGGTAATATTCCTTTAACTACAAGAAAGAGTAACAACTGTTGTTATTTGCGTGATCATTGTATTGTTATAGTTTATAATTTTGCAAAATAATATCTTTGTAATCAGTAAGAAATTTTGCAAGAAAAGGTAATATCTTTGTAATCGGTAAGAAATTTTCAAATGTTAGTGATTATTTTTTAGAGTCATGTCTCTTTTAGATATTTATTTAGTGAATACATTACTAAATAATAAATAAATATTTAACACAAATTGTATTACTCCTATGTATTATACCTGATCATATTTAAATCCACCTTATGATTTTTACTTTTAAGTATTCTCAAGTCGTAGAAGAAAAGGAAAGACGACATAGTGACATCTAATAGAGCAAAATGGACGGTGTCTTTTGTAATATTTCTTTATTATTTGGCTATTAAAATATATTATATTGGTAATTCAATATGTATTACTTATTGCAAATATATATTATACATTTAAACATTTTTTTGTCGATCTTTTTTCAAATTTTCTTTCGATCTTGATGATTTTGTCACATTTGATAATATCAAATTTTATCAAATATTAATTGTATGGTAAGAAAAAGAAATCAATTTTTTAAATTGTGAAAATATAAAATATTCGACTGTACTATATTATTACATATAAGTTAATGCAGAGATATTTTGATAAAACTTACTCTTTTTCATTGCTATGCCATATCCCTTTTCGTCCAAGAGCCCTCCTACTTGCGTCACATCACAATGTCTCTCTGTCAAATATCTAGAGCAATATACATATATGTATAATAATATGTATATATACATGTAATATGAATAAAAATATATATTTAAACATTTAATAAGTACTCTATTGAAGCAGATTCCATAAGAAAGGCGTATTCTTCATTTTTGGCTTTGTGTAAACCATCTTCATTTTCCGCGACTAGTACGTCGTTCTCATTTGCCATCATGTAGTTGTACATTTCTCTGTATGTCGAGTGATTGCTTTCCTTGGAATTGACAAAAAATTGAATTATAGAGTACGACTTACACATTTATCATGCTTATTTTTTAATAATACTATGCATTTATGTGTATTAGTTTAAATTATTTTTTTCTCAAAAATACTAATATTATTAGTAAGTAATATTTTGTAGACTTTAATTAGTCGAAGTACTATTACTTTAAAACTGTTTTCTGTTATTTAATAGAAAAAATTGTAATTACAATTCTACAAGGGATGGAAAAATTGTTAAATATACAACAAACGCTGATAATACTAATAATTGTATGAAAAATTATTAAATTAAGTTACAACTAACAATAAGTATAATTACTTTGCCAATATTATTTCATTCATACATATTATTAAAAGCTATTTAACTAATTATGTTAGTTATTTAATTAATTGTGTCGTGTGCAGGATTATTTACTATTGTATTTATAATAAATGACTGTTGTATGTGTTGTAAAAATTATTATTGGAATTTTTTTCTGATTAATAATATTTACGAAAAATACGAGACGAATAACATGGATGATAACAGAAGAAAACAGTTATTTGAGTTAAGATTTTTTACGTTTGAGATTATTCTTGTATAATATGCATTATAAAAATAATAAACTTTGAAAACATTTTGAAAAATTTATCGCTACATACGTAATTACTTATTATACTTACTCCAAAAAAATTGAGCGTGGCTCCCTTCTTTTTTGCGCCATATTTTATAGTTTTTTTTTTTGCTAATTCTTCAACATTATCAAAAGGCGATGTTATAGTTTCTACAGTTAGAAACGCCGCTAGATTAGCTGTATAACTTGATACCATAATTAAGCAAAAAAACCACCAACAGCTTGCAACCATCCTTGTAGAAATGCCACTGTAAATATTTTAATTTTATTTTATTTTTATAATATTTATATAATCTTTTTGATTTAACTTATATATAAAATTCTCAAAAACTAATAAATACAATATTAATGAAAATAATGCGAATTTAAAGTATAAAGTTGGTTGAAGCAAAGGATAGATAAACAAAAACCTATGTAATCTAAAAATTAGATGTGTTGTGTTTCAATCAATTATTTAACTAATGCAATAAATATATTTTTTATATTTTTTACGGAAGTATTTAAACATTTCACCTTTGAAATAACTCATTCAACATTAATTAATAGCTATTAATAATATTTGCGATATTATTAATGGCATATTAATTAATAGCATTCATTAATATAGTAGCAATTGAGAAAATTATTTTTCACTCACATGGGTGCAATTTCGCTCCCTTGTTGCATAACGGCGCCTATCGCAAACCAAAAAGCATTCTTAAAAGAAAATTGATTCTCAAGTACTTCAGGTTCTTCGATGCAAGGGTAAGGATTACTCCATTCTGCTGGACATATTCTCCCGATTATGTAGAGTAACAGCGATACTATCACGTAAGCGCCCATTAAATAAATCCAGACGTCGTTTGAAAATGGTGATAAAAATGAAAATAGACTCGGAGGTGCTTTAGTTGGTTTTCTGTATAATATACTAATTCCTGTAAAATTATGTCTTTTACTTTAGACTAAGAATAAAAATGATTTTATATGTATACTGATGGCAAAAATCAAATTAATTCATTTAGCTTATTTACAATAATTATTACAGTAAATTTATTGACCTAAATTCATAATGGGCGTTGTAAAGTCGAAGTGAGTTGCCCGTGTCGATGTAATAGTGAGATCCGTGATGGCCAAATCTGCTTCCTGTAAAAGTGTTACATCTTCAATTTGTGGATCCCATATTATTGTTATATTATATACTGTTATGTTAATGTAAACTTTTGTTTATATTTTATTGTATTATACTTGATTATATTCCTCGACATTCAATACTAACATTATGCATAATTTTTCCAAGCATACCAGACCACTTTCCATCTTTTAAAGATCCATAATCGCCTTCCACTTCCAAGGTATAATTAAATTCAAGTATTTGACTAATTTCTTGTATGATATCTACCGCGAAACCTTCATAACGCTCATTACCGCTCAACGTGGTCATTGATTCTTTTTGCATTCCATATGGATGTGTAAGTGATATCAAAACTACAAATGTCTTATTTTGTATGTTCAGTTTAGCTTCTGATTTTGGAGTACTGATTTCTGGAAGCCAATCGATATTTTCCCCTGTACTATTCCATTCACCAATTTTTATCAAACCATCTTCAGTCAAACGTACAATATCCAATTCTATGTTACTTCGGAAACCGTCTCTATCAAATTTGACAAGACCTGTTAAACCTCTTGTTTCGGTCTAAAAGTGAAACAGCACGATAAAAATGACTTGTATAACGAAAGAATTACTAAACAAATAATTAATTCAAAGATAAGAAATATTTATCATAATTGATATTATAATAGAAAACCAGGAAAGAACAAGGGCAATAGGAGTCAAGCGCGGGAGACGTTGCGCAAATAACACGACTATCTAGCGTAAAACTTCTTTATTTTACTAAAGCGCTTACATGTTTCGGCTCATTTTTTAGCCTTCTTCAGAGACAACATAAACTCACATATATAGAATATAACAAATATTAACTAGTCATGGTGATCTTCCCCACCTCGAGAGTATAAATGCCAGAATTAAATCCAGATAAGAATGCAATGAAGAAAAAAGGAAAGAAATTTTGAAAATCTCGAAATAAAGAAAATGTAAAACTAATGTATCAAAAAATTTTTGAAATTATAATTAATTATTCCGAAAGTTAGGAAGCTTACCCTGATCACAAGACACCGCATCGCAAACATTACTCTTAATAATTCAAAAACCGGTTTCTGATAAGTTGGCCAGTCAGTGTCAGACACAGTGAGTCTCTTTTTGATTTAGTTGGTCTTTATTGAGAGACAGTAATTAGAAAACTAGCGTTAAAAAATTAATCAAAATCAAGGAAAGAAATTTTGAAAATGATCTAAAGTCAACGCCCGACAGACTTCTTCCTGTGTACGAGCGACACTGAGGAAGCTGTACTGAGTCGCTCGTACACAGGAAGAAGTCTGTCGGGCGTTGACTTTAGATCATTTTC
>NW_017256866.1:611455-638443 GCF_001594055.1 Mycetomoellerius zeteki | reverse complement strand
GATAGTCGTGTTATTTGCGCAACGTCTCCCGCGCTTGACTCCTATTGCCCTTGTTCTTTCCTGGTTTTCTGATTTATAAGGAGTCTTAGTTAGGTTGATTTATTATACGTTATAATTGATATTAATTGAATTTATTGAATTAATTTTATGATATAGCAATTTCTGTATTTTTTATTTATTAATGTTCTTTAAGAATGGCAATAGATTTCAAACAAATTTATGTGTATATACAATTTAATTAAAATATTTAATATATTAGAAATATTTAAAATATTTAAATTAAGGCATTTTTCTTGTCTTACCGATCGCATAAAGTTGCTTAAACTCAGTCCATGTTCCCATCTGCTATTACCATCGCATGACAATTGCTTGACATTGCCCTTTGTAGCATCCTCCAATTGTTTGAAAGCTTTCGCAAATAATTGAACTGCATCGTACATGAGCGCATGTTCAACTCGCAGCTGCGAAGGATTGTCTAGACACCATTCGTGCCTTTTCGCAATTTGTAGCACTGTCGAATCTTTCGGATCGATGAGACGAATGCCAGTGAAATTAACGCCAGAAAACTGATATGGCTCTAAATCCAAAGTTTGCAGATCCTGCATGCAATATACATTTACTGGCATATATTATGTTTAATTGTTGGATTTTTCGGATTATACGCGCGTTAAGCTTTTACTCGTAATTTAAATGTCATACAAACTTAAAAATTCAAATTATAAATTAATAAAGTTTGAACAAACTGATATTTAATACATTTGTAGTGTTAATGAATACATTAAATCAATTGTTAAAAATTTCTATCATTTGCATATATCAGTCTTATAATTTTACAATTTTTAAGCAAAATTTTTATTTATATATGTAATAAAACTTTAGATTTCACTAAATTATCTTCTGCTAACAAGTATTATCATTCATATACTTTTTATAGAATATGAATTTTTATCGAAAGTATAGTTTATATTTATGATGTATATTTCAAGCAAAATGCTATTGCGAAACAATTTTATTATTATTATTCTATCATTTTATAATATAATAACTTGTGCCTTACCAGTGAGGTGACAATGACTTTGTACTTGTCGGATAAAATCCCGACTTGTTGAGCCTGCTTCAGAACCTCGTCGAGAATTTCATATGAACAGTCGATGATAATATTTTCTATGTTCGTTGCTTTGATTTCTTGCATTCCTTGCCTACATAAGATTCGATGCCAAGCTGTACAATTAACTAACTTTTTACTTCGAAAATTTTCTCAATTAATTAAATTCCCCGAGTTTTTTAGTCTCACTTAATTACTTTCGGCATAATTGTCACTCACTGAAAGTTAGCTGTCTTGTATGATTAGAAAAAGTATAAAAGTCTGAATATTCGGAAAGTGTTCTTAATATGAAATTTAAAAATACTCATATGTTTATAATAATATATTAGACAATTAAAAAGATTAATGTTGAAACAATAAGCAAATAATAGGCATATTTTTTATGTTTATAAGAACTATTGACAATTGTCACAATGTCACATACACATGTCTTGTGCGTACATATTATAAATATGAAAATCAATTAATCATGGTAAATATTGACAAGAAGGTGACCAATTTTTCTGTCATTGTGGGAATCTCAAAAAATCTTTGAGATTCTTATTTGCAAGATTAAATATTTGTCATTGTATACCTGTAATTTGGTCCATAGCCTAACTGATATATAAATGCAGAGCTGCCATGTGCATCCCATCGCTTCAACAGGAGACGCATGCGAATCAAACTATCGGTGTTCTCGTACAGTATTGCAAAGGATTTCCATTTCAACTCTGTGACTAGTTGATTATAAATCTGTAAAGATTTTGTTGATGATCATTATGTGAATATTATAAGAACGCATCGAATAAAGTAAAAATTAAGATAAAATAAGGGAAGGTTAAATAAAAGAATTATAATTAGGACATAGGATATTAAAAAACATATATGTCACTGTTCTACTGCAGTAATCATAAATAACTTGTTAGCTTTTATTTTTTTGGTTAATGCAGACAAAGATTATATTATATTTACATAAACAGATAATGGATAATTTTTTCTTCGAGAAAATAATTTTTTTTAAACACACAAAATCAGTTGTGTGTATATATTATTGTTTATATTACTCACTTATATTATTTATATCAGTTACAGCGTAGTATAATTTTAATACGATTATAATATTAATCTTTCAAACTTCAATTACTTACTCTTGATAACGAGTTCACGTGCGGATACAGATTCAGACCTATTCCGCGTGGTTCGAAGGATTGGTCAAGATCCTCTCGCACAGAGATGTGTGGTACATCTACTATATCGCATATACTTTGCACGTGCTCGGCGATTACTTTTTCCTGAGGTCCAAAAATACCCACTATTTCCAGATTTAGCAGATCGCATACTAAACATTTTGAAAAATAAGTTGTATGAAAATACATTCATGTAATACAACTATAAGCTACATATTATTTCGATCACACTTCCGGAAAAGTAATTCAATCATTATTTATTATCTATTATAGTATTAGCTATTTAGGAAAATTCGTGCAGTGTAAAAACATAGTTTTTTTTACAACAATGAGTTATATTTATACGTTTTATTTAAACATATAAAATGTAAATTAGAAGATTTTTATATAGCGCAGAAGCTTACAACAACATTGCTACAACGTAATATTACTACAATATTGTTGGAGCGTTGCAATGTTACTGCAATATTGTTCAGATAATTTGTGCTGTATCTGTTTAGTAAGACGAAAATGTGATCATTTAATATTCAATTCATTTGTTAGATATTTTGGTTCAAGATGTTTAGCTCTTAGATGATTTATAAATAGTCAGATATTCAATATTAAATGTGTGATATATTGAATAATATGATCCAATATCAAACACACATCACTTTAGCATTGACTAGCAGCTTCACCTTTCGATGATACTTCGAATAGGTCCACTTCAATTTTCTCCGTTTCCGATGTGAAGAATACATTTGAAAGTTCTTGGTCCTCATATTTGTATTTATTCACAGCTTCCACTGACAATTCGAACATCTGTTGGATTGCTTCATCTTGATCGAATAGCCCTACTGTAAATACATAGCCGTCTCTTTTTAAAATCGAACTTCACTGACATGACTGAAATAGCTCACAAAATAGCTCTTCCATAAAGTAGTACGCATTAACAGTATGCAATTCTGACTCAATATGATTGTTTCAACATATTTCTTTTAATATTTAAAGATATTAGTAATGATAGATTAACCCCAATCGTGTTACGCAAGTTTAATAATAAGAATGTTTGAAAGATTTAAATATGTTGTTATATTTAGTAAATATTATAAAGTAATACTTTATTTTTTATAGCAAATATTGATGAACTTTTTGATATTGTAGGGATTGATATATTATAAGGATTATACTTGCTTCTAGATTTTAGATATTGTATACTGTTTATAGACTTTAAAACTCATAACAAAACATAAAATACGTAAATAATGTCTTTTCGTATTTTATTCACATTTTATTCGTCAATTACGTCAATGAACATTCATCTTACCTATCGTAATCTTTTTTGGAAAATCTTGCGCACATATGTAAGGCAGGAATATCGACAATAATATCAGTAGAGGCTTGGCCACCATCTTATAGTCATTCTGTGTACACACAATGAATAGATATTAAAATGCATCAGCCTATTAGTGAGCATCTTGACAGGTGCAGATGTGTATCCAACAAAGTCAGATATAAATGGCACGTACGTATAATTAAATGGAAAGGTTTTGAACGAGCACTTAACTAGCCGACGTTATATAAACTAACCAGAAGGCATCGCGCCGCCTGAAAATCACTCTCGCTGCGCATAAATATTTAGACCCGTCTAAAATCAATCTTCTAATATTGAGTTTAGTTATTTGCTTGAAGCTTATACTCTTAATAAATCCCTACTGAGATCTATCTCAAAGATTTCTACGTTACTTTTCCGAGTTTATTTTATCTGTTGTGAAAGTAAGTTCTCTTTTTCTTTCTGTCTCTCTACATGTTGTTACAGCGATTCTCAGACCATGTGCCAAAATAAATCAATAATATAACATATTTATACAAGCAATGTTAGCTATTCATCATTCTAATTTCTATAATTTAATTCCTGCGTGCAAAAATTGTCATATTCCTTTTTACTTATCTAAAAATCCTTGTATATAAATTTAAACCTTTCTTAAATTTTATTAACCTAAGTTAACTATTTTATTTGATTTCTAGTGATTGATACATTAATTTAATAGATTTTTTGTAAATATGTAAGAGACATTGTCCCAAATTGTCTATAAATGTAAATAAAACGTTGCGCATTTTATTTCGATCGACTTGTTAAATAAAATAGTTAATTATATCATATAAAAATCTTCTTCACTGTCAAAAGATTGTTTCTATAATAAAATAAACTTTAATTATAATTTTATATATAATTTTAGACATATTAATTAAATTTCTGTTCAAATATAAATCATGAAAATAATTACATTGGCTAAAAAAAGTATTCATCTGCTTTACATTCTTAAAATTTAATCCTCCAAAGTTTTTCTCAAAATAACTCTTTTGTATTCTTAATTATTTGATAATAATTAAATATTCGTTTAAATCTTCGACGAGATAAATTTGAACAAGTGTTTAGATATGTACTTATAAATATGTTAAATAATAACTTTATTTTATTCTGATCAATGGTATCGATTTCGAAAAGATTAATTTCTTAAAACTACGTAAATATTCCTCATTCGCTGGAAATACCCAGCGTCTATCTTGAAAGTACGAATTTTTAGCGACGTCACACGCATTTCCACGAAGTTTCACGTATGCTTACTGTCATCATGCCAAGTGTACGCAGTCTGTGGTGCGTTCTTTTTCATTCATTCAAGGCTCTCACATTCATGCTTATTTATCACGATGGTTTTAGATATTTCGCAATGTATTGGCTCATCCACTCGCATTACGCGGAATAAATCATTAGACCTCACGAATTCCTGTAATTAAAGTTTTTGGATGGTCCAACACAAGATCGGCACAACATGGAAAACTAACGAAAATCTTAATAGAATGCATAACCACGTCGATATATTTAGACGCCGAGCATCGCCGCCGCCACTGGTGCTTGTCGCGTTCACCGTGTGACATAGATTTCAACGGGATACAATCAAAAATATTTTTTTATAGAAAATCACCTTGCACGCAATTTTCCTACAAGCTTTAAGAATTAATTTGCTGTATTTGCTTTTTTCTGTTTTTTTGTTTTATACTTACTGTAATATTAGGAAATTCGAGAGTATTTTTCTAGGAAATATATTAAATGTGTAGCCTTACGTATCATCGAATTTGAAAAGACAAATTTGTCCAAGATCTCCAAACTCGTTTTACTTTAGTCGTTTGAAACTCAATTATTGGCTGAATATTCTAGGGGTGGAAGATTTTTTTTCGCGAGGGGATAAAAGCAGAGAAAAGGAGAGAATTATACGCGAGTTCTGAAGAAGTACGTATCGGGATTTAACTGATAGACGACGAAGAATTATTCGCGAGAAAATCATCTCTAAGGGCTTACAAGGGCTTACCTAAAAACGTGATGTTGCGACTCGTTCCACTTGGTACGGAACTTTTTGAGATGCTTTACCGAACGAAACTCGCGCGGCACGCGACTCTAAATCCGAACGGCACTTCTCGCGCGGCTCATCTTAGCAGCGCATGCTCTAAACTCCCTTCCCAGATTTCGTGGTGACGAAGAATGCTTGTCGTCCGCGTCGTCGTAGACTGATGGAGTGGGAATCTAATACGCAATGGTACTTTTAGGGAAACGATAAGAATTGGTCAGCGTCAGTACCATATTACATGCTAACTACGTAGAAATCTAAGATTTTGAAAAATTTTAATCTTTTAAGAAACATTTTTTTATATTGTTTTTGATATATTATAATTTTTAAAATGGTTACGAATGTAAACTGAATCAAAACTGGTCTCTAAGATCAGTATCTATTTAATTTCAAGCTGCAAAAGAATCGAAAAAAAAATAGTTTTTCAAATTTGTTTAGATCTGTGTCTTTTATATTTATCTCTTAAATTTCTACCTTTTCATCACTATTAGAACTCTGTAAAGATATAAAAGATTACACAGTAAAAAAACATTTTGTATTTATTTGGAACACGTGAAATATGTTAAATGTAGTACAAATTTTCCAATTGTGTACTATGTGCCTACAATGAATTGTTGCAAAATGATTCCTCCATCTCCTAAAAAAAAAGAAATACTTGAATGATATTAAAATTTTCTCAGTTTTTTAGATATATCGTTTGTAATTATTATTGTAAAAAATTGTTTAAAAGTATTTGTAGCAATGCGTCATGTACAAGCATTTTTATTTATCTACGTTCCTTTTTAATTACATTAATACTGACATTAAGGGTGGAGTTGAGAGAGCGTTTAATTTAGCATATTAATTTAGATGTTAGAGAAATTAATTGCATAATGGATAATGCAAACCAAGGTCATAATCGCAGTTAAAGGTATAACTAGAGCCAATTAATGTGAAATTGAAATTATAATTATCTCGCTATTACTTCTTGGAAATAGCAGAAAAGGCGCTATTGTTTTAGTGTCCTTAATTATTTAATCTTGTAATTTACATTTAGATTGATACTCATAGTTGATTTTTGTTTTAAGACCATTTAATAAGTAATGTTTTAAAATGCTGATGTGTATATGTGGCCCTGTGATTAATTTATCATTGACATTGGATATCTCTTAGATATAAATATATAAATATCATATATTATACAACTCACATATAAATTGATGAATTGTGTATACGAAATAAATGCATTAGCATTTTTATAATGTAATATTAAGATTTTGATTTTTATTTAAGAGAGAGAAATTAATATTTTTTTATAATTTAATTATTTGTTAGGATAATTTAGAAATAATCGAGAAGAATGTAGTTATAAGTTAGGGATTGTCATAGAGTTAAATAACAATAGCCGGTCAATCGGGAAAAAAGGTGTGATGAAGGCAATTATAATAGAGAACATTTGAATGAGAATTTACAGACGATTAATTTATTCACGTTTAATATGTGTTGATGCTTGTATTACATTTTATATAAGAAGTAGAATCGCGATAGGCTCTTAACAAACTCGTATGTCGTGACATATGAACGGAAATATGTAACAAGAATGTTATAGTATCGATGATATTTACAGTTGGTATATTGTGTATATGTGCATGTGTGTACGTATGTGTATATGTATATATCATGTGTCTATATGTACTCTATGATTTGCTTTTCAGAATTCGGTAAATTGTGTCGAGAGAAACAAAATCCTTATGGAAGGTGCAAGTACAGGAGAAAAAGAAACATAACGTACTTTGCGCTTCTCTTCGCTTTTACGCTCGATCTTAAAATAGTATCCGCGTACAAACTATTGGAATATCATACACTCTTCTAACACGGCGTCGAACATTCATACTCTGATTTATATAGCATTCATTTTCGAGAGTTTAAATACTAGACTGGAATCGCGATATTCGTTTCCATTACATTTTTCTCTTTTTAAGTTAGAGGGAAGACTCAAACGAATACTGCTTGGTTCACAAGGTCCGCATAAACGCGAATTAAACGGAAACGTTAATCGAACGAACGAACATCAGTTAGAATAACGACATGTATTTTTTGAAAATAATCCTGTTAGGAGAGTAGAGAAGTCTTTTGCATCAGATAAATATCGACAATGCATTACGTGAATACGATTTGAAATATATTATCTACATAGTCTATATAAATAATTAGAATAGCTTAAACAATAAACTCTACAGCGTATTCAAATATTTCAATGACCTTATGGACCCCGTCAGACCAGCTAAGAATAGGAATAAATTTAGATAAAATATGTTCAAAAATTGTAACTACTTATCGCGAATCACACATACGAAACATTAATATTGCGATATAAAATAGTGCAAATGATCATTTACGATATCAGGGGCCTGATTCTTAAAAAGTACGCTTACGAAAAACTAGGGAAATATCTATAACATATGTAAAGTATGCTATAGTATTTTCGTACAGTTTCGTATGGGATGTATTTCAAGAATTCGACCTCTGGTCTCGTAGATTATGGAATGCGTGAAAATCCTTTCGCGTTATTTATATATCACGTGTAGACCTTTGAAATCGCTATTATATACGCGTATTACATCGTATCCAAATAACTTTACATTCATGGATGACAATATTCGGATTGATTTCAATAGAATGCTTTACGTGATAACAAATAGTGCATCTTTAACGTCGATGAAAGATCACTCAATTCCACGTGACTCTCATTCATTCGCTCGTTTTTTCGCATGCATAACGTTCAACAGATCTTACGAGGAACTAGATGATGGACTATCTTATTCAACGGTGATTCGTAAAAAAAGGACAGACTGTGTACACGATTAGAATTAAGTCCCTGTTTCCTTTTAAATATCGTTTCTGAATTTCATCGTCGAATTCTCGTCACAACGAATTTATAGGATTTTACTGACGTTAAAAGTTTTCGACGACGCGTTCTCTCTTTTTCTTTCCTATCAAGAGATGTAATATCAAATTTGTGTTTGACTTGATACTTGACAAAATTTAATCTCGCTACAATTGTCTGAGAATAATTTATATTTTTTGTTACATCTGAAAGTGATTTCACAATCAGAATTAATTATTTTTGCGAATTATTTTTAGCAAATTTCTTTTTCTGGACCATTCCGTCCTTATTTGAATTGATCCATCATATATATTTTAATTCGCACGTGAGCAAGGAAACAATTAACTTTGCAAAGAAATTCATCACTCGGCCTTCCCGCTCAGCCATCCCTTTGTTCACGTCAGAGGTGCTTTTCCAACGAAGTGCTTGTACTTGTTGCACGCCGCGTACTTGCCCTTCTCCGAAACGATCGACAGACTTGAATGTTGCCCCTGACGTCGACAAAGCGCCTTTCTCGACGACTTTTTATTTTCGTTGCCGCAGTCCAAAGCGTATCGCAATTCGCTTGCCATTTCCGAGCACACGGACTTCTGAAAGTTCCATGAAAAGACGATTGCGAAAAGCTCACATATTGAATCGTAAACGAGTCGTTCAGCTCAAACTCAAAACATTGAAACTCGAAATTTTATTAGTTTGCGCTTTCTTTACAAAGATGCAATTGTGAAAGTTAATGCAAGGTAATTTTTATTCAATAAATTTGAGCTAAAAAACTATCATTTAAAAATCTATAATAAATGGTCTAAATGACAGAAGACACAATTGAGATAAAAGATTTAGATTGTGTTAATGAATCAGATCTGAATTATTGTTTTAGGAAAGTTTAATAAAAAATCTTAACGAAATTTTTGCAAACAAAGAAATTTATGTAAATAAATTATTATCTTGTTCAGAAACATCAAAAAATTTTTGATGTTAAATTTAATACTATATAATTTTTATAGCTTTAAGAAAAGATCTAATACAATACTAACAATGAAAAATATAATAGATAAATGTGCTCACCTCCTGTGAATCCGTGACGAGAGAGAAGCAAGAAACATTGCGACACAACTAACAATGTCATACTAAACTGTCACACAATACGCGTCCTTTCAATTTCATTTACGGCTATAAATAATGCAACATTTCGAAATCGTAATTTCCATACAAGTTACTTCGCCATGACACAAAGATTTATCTATTCAATAACGAAATTTTGGAAGTCCGCGTGCTTTTTACATGGATCGGAAATTTACATTAAATTGCGACGAAAGCTGCATGTGGATAAAGATGACTATTTGCTAACATAATATTACTCATTCTGTGTATTGGTTAATTTCTTTATTGAAATCTATATTAACGTTTTAAATATCACAACATATAAAATAAAAAGATAAGAATTAGTAATTATAATATCTTTTAATGAAATTCTTATTTATAAAAATAAAAAAATATTAGTGGATCGAGTTTCAAGAATAATCTTAAAAAATTTGGAGATATACTCTTATTTCATATACATATAATTAATAATAATAATAATATTTTATATGATTATATAAAATATTGTTATTATTACAATATTATTTTAAATTAATCGAGAGAACATATTGTTAATTAATATATTTTTAAATATTATTATAATATTATTAAATTGTTAAATACTCCAATTTTGATAAGAACGCGGTAAGTTTCCCGTATATCCACTTGCTCTTTCGGAATATCACTTATGACAACATTATCAACTCGAGAAGCGTACGGACTTCCACACAAACTTACGATCGCATATTGATTACTTTGACAATTACATATTATTTACAGTAAAATGTCTCATAATCTGGTATACTATACATTCACTATCTAGCCGGTATAAAATCGTGATTGTTCTCAAAAGTTCTTCCGCAGCACTACTAAGTTGTGAACACCGCGGTTTTTGTCTTGATTTTAAAGTATTTTGATGTCGATTGAAACGTTTGCGACTTCGCGAGGAAGGACATGGCCTTTCCTATTGCGAGGTTTAAAGTCTTCGTTTATTAATCTAAGTTTTGATATGAGCAAATGGCAATCACATTGACCTTTCCAATCTTTCATTTATGTCATTTTTTACTCTGATTATTTATTACGTATATCGCAACAATTATACGTTTTTTATTGAAAAATTTGTACTGCCATTAATTGAATTTCAGTAGTCTGGTCACCATGAACAGAAATAAGAATTTGACATCAAAACAAGAAAGAAAAAAAAGAAAATTTTTTTCGAAAAATAAAATAAAAAATTATTTATAAATTTTTATTTCAAGCGGTAATTTTTGAGATATAAGAGTTTAAATTTAGCCGTCACAGATTAGGTTTAAACAGCCACTAATTTTGAATCTATGAATTGTGCGTGCGATAGTATTAGTGACTGTATGACAGGTGATAAAAACGTAGTTTATGGTTGCTAGCTTTAAAGTCTTATATATATCTCAAACACAATAGCTTGAAAAAAAAATTGATAAATACCTTTTTTAATTTATCTTATTGTTAGTTAATTTTTCGAGAACTTTCTTATTTTAGTGTTCTAAATTGCTAATTTGGGATATTCTGTATAATTTTAGAGATAGATTGATTGGTCTAACTTTCAAAATATTGCACAAATTATACTCTTGTGAGCGCTGTAATTTAAAGAGAAATATTTCTGTATTTCCCAAACTATTTCATTGAATTAAATTGTCAGTGTATTTGATAAAATTTTAGGAGGAAAATTGGAAAGATCAAGGCTTGTTGCTTTTTTGTCCGATTATTTTCGTTTATTCCTATAATTTTATGATCTTTATACAGTTTTCCGATCTCTCGTGATGGAGTTCTTCCTTAGGTCCACTGAACTCGGATCGGATACGTTTTGAGGTACGGCTTGAGTTTATGAATCTGTTTTTTCGCAGCGCAGCGCATACCGTCGCTAGTGCAGATCAGTAAAACCTTCGCAGATCGGTTTCCCCGAGGATTTCTGCTTCTAGAACAGAACACCAAAATGCCCGAGTCAGATTCGTTATATTAGTTATTGTTGCAATAATTAAAGCGGGAAAAAAATGTGCGCTAATTATGTTTACTTGAAAGCAAACAAAAATAATTTTTAATTCTATCATGCTTTCTCATTGGTTTTTTTATAATATAAGCATATTGGAATTATCTATTGTACTGTTTGTTATCGTAATTTTTTTATGTGAGCGTAAGTTTTTTATCGTGATTGATCATTCTTTTACGATGAAAAATAGAGGCCGATTTCATGTATAATAAAAATAAAATAATAATCAATACATTTTTTTATTGTAATTATTTGTTCATAACATTTTTTTTATCTTTTCGATATATTGTCTATTATATTCAATATTGTGATGTCGATCGTGATGACGACGAATATGAAACGACATAAAACGCCTTACATATCATAAAAATTCAAGTATGCCATCCGATCTGTTCGAAAGCCGTTCTATTCATCGCAGGATGTGAATCTCGTTCGAACCGATCGAAATGATCGATTTCAACCGATTTGAATTTTTGTAGAAGGCTTCGTCCTCACCATGCTTCTCTATAGGAGTGTTTGAAAGAAGACAGAGTAATACCGACGTCTCTCCGTAAAAGCTCATAGAGCTGTTTGCTTTAGCGTACGCAGGGAATGATCCGCGCAAAGCATATTCGTATTCCTCGACGAGTCCTCCTCAAATAGTTGTCTGTTTGCTTCTCCCTTTGAATGTAAACGTTGGCACGAATACATGTTGCTTAAACCGCGTGCCGGTCATCGTGAGTGCGCAGCACGAGACTTTGCATACGTTAATTCCATTTTCCTGCTCCCGACCAACGCGAGCGAATCTCGCTGGAAAATTTTTTCATCAAGTTTACTACGTTTCTATGGCCGCGTCTCTCTGCGGTAATCACAACAGTCTCATATAATGCCAATAAACATGATTTTCTGTTCATTTGTGTATCCTAATAGATCTCTCAAAATTAAAACAACCGACATAACTCTTTAACATTAAAATAATAAAAACAAAATGTATTTAAACGTATAAGTTTGAAATGGAATAGTTTAAAATTCAAAATTTATGGAAATTAAATTTTTGAAAAGAAGTGCGACAATTATTTAAGGATTAATTCTTTCAAACGCTAGTAATTAATAGAAATAAATTTCTAGTAATTTTTCTCGCTATGTTTTTTTACACTTCAAAAGCTTGAATTGTTTGGATTTTGTATAAGTCACGAATACTCTGGGCATTTTTTCAACGTAGAGACTTGAAGCGATATGTTCTCAGTAACGAGCGAGGACGGACGAATGTCTTGCCTGTCCGACTAACGACGATATTCGCGTATCAAACGAGACAATGAGGATAATGACGAATGGGAGTAACGATGCACGGCGGTAACGATAGTGATAGAAAAATGAAGGAAATTATGTACGCGTGAAGACTATAATTTTCATTATATCAATTATTTGATTATATCAATAATCATCTCGCCGACGATACCGTGGATCATCGAGGGTCTCGAATCGTGCGAGCGATCAGACCCGAGTGGTTCTGTATCGAGACCATTAGAGAGGAACTCCACCATCGTGCGAACATCAACTGATGTACTCGCGCGGTATGTCGGGATAGATCGCGTCAGGATCGAGTCGTGTAGCGGCGGATCCTGAGGCGGTGATTTCCGACGTGGTTACCGCGTGATCTTCCTCTATGTGCTATTTCGCGTCACTCACCCGCTCCTCGATGGCTACTTTCCGGCTCTTCCACACGAATTCGCAAACTGCGATCACGCAGGCAACACCCATGCCGCCCATTAGCACTACGAAGACTCCGCCGACGTTCGCCAGACCGAGCTCGTTCGCCGCCGAGCTGCTCTTCGAGGTGTCGTCCTAACCGTGAGAGAAACATCGATTAGCCTGTGGCACATTAACGCGGACGGTTACAGGTAGAATATAACCTGCTGCATGGGTAATGCACCGCTGGGGAAACGGTGGTTTTCGCGTTTAGTCTGTTGTGCACATCGTTAATGCACACGCGGCTTTCGCGCTTGGTGTTCATTATTGAAGCGGTTCGCAGAGGATTGCGCGTCGTGGATAATATTGCGAAAATTTGATCGTGCTTACTCGCACTTGGGCTGATGGATTAAAGCGTTGAGAGGAGAGTAAATAGCATATTCAGGGTTGTAAGCGGTTAAGAAGAACCGAGAAAAAATTGAAGAATCGGAAAAAGTCAGAGAATTAAAAAATAGTCAGGAAAATCAGGAAAAATCATGGAATTTTTTTTGTTTCGCTAGTACCCCGATATATTGATTGTTATATCTTTTAATCGGTACGTCGCAGTTTTAAAGCGTTCAATCTTTTGATCAATATTTTATACCTTATAGAAAAAAATCTATATTCTAAACGTGTTAAAAATATAAATTATACTTTCTTTACTCTACTGATACTCTTTTTTTTAGACCAACATTAATAATTGTAATTTTGAAGGCATACTTAAATGTTATTAGATCTTTAGCGTTTTGCAACAGTTGCAAATGGAGATTAACATCGAATTAATTCCTCGTTATAATCATCCATCTAATGTTCGTCCATCAAATTGCGGTAAGTTTGCTCGAGGGAGGAGAAGCCGGTGAATTATCGGAAGAATTTATCGGCGTAGCTGTGCGAGAAATAGCAGTGCGCGCAACGATGATCGCGAGCTTGGTGAAACCCCGATTTCGTGAATTCGCGAAATAGTCTTCCTCGCGTGCCGCCTCAACCTCCAGCAACTCCTCTCTTCTCTGACGGATGAGGGAGTTGCTGGAGTCTGGCACAAGAATTTCGAGCGCGCACTTCTTGAGTGCGCTAGCGTGCCAGAATATCCTTCATGAGAAAAGTGAGGGAAATGATGATGGATTAAAAGCGAATTCACACACGGTTTTCTTTTACAAGACATATTAAAATGGATATAACCGATAAAAAAATTACAATAAAAAAAGTCATTAATTAAAATAGACAGGAATTCAATGTAAAAGTATGAAGATCAATAAACCTTTGTTTATCGATTACCATAAAAAATAAAAGGCAGTTATTGTAATTAAAATTGTTTTTGTGTTTTTAATAAGTATCCTGTATCTATTTCAATCATGTTTTTCTAGACTATTGTTAAAGTAAGATTATCAATTTCTTTTTTCATATTCATTTCGTATACAAAGAGATATCCATTTTCTGTCAAATCTTTTCTTCCAGATTTTCTTCAAATTAACTTTTTTCTGTACATCCTGAGTTAAAGTTTTCATAGTTAATATCGTTTTTATACAAGTTTTCTAAAATTTTATCATAAGACTCGCACATTCTGAGATTACAAGTAAACCGTGTAAATTCGCCTTAAGATACATATTTGCTCACCCTGCAAGATCCGCCGCCTCGCTTCTCCTTCCACCAGCGCGTTTTCAGCATGTGAAGCTTCCCTTCCTCTTGCAGCTTCAAGATAGCCTCGCTTATGGCCGTTCTATATGGCGAGTCTGAAGTTCCAAGGTCGTTTTGAGGAACTCCTTCTAGGCTGCTTTTATCGCCTCATAGCGTCGTACTTTCGCGCAACTTTCGGAAGTACCGTTGTGGCAATCGTTCCCTCGCGCTAACGTTTTGCCGGCAATACCGCGCGCGATCGTGCTTCCTTCATGACGACACTTGCTATCGACCGGTATTTTCGCGCAGCCGCGAGATCAGCAAGGACCGGCAATGCGATTTTATTCGATCTCTCGGGATAAGCGTGGCAGATAAACCAACTAGCTCGTGCGAATCTCTCGATGCAAGGAGGGAACGATTTGCATTTTCTTTCTATCAGAATTTCATTTGCGTGAAGAAGAAGTTTTAATTGAATGGGAATTTCTTTTATTCAAAAGAGTTGATAGGCCGATATAAGCACTTTATACTGTAATATATTGATCGAAGACACTTTTTCTTCCGAATGTTCCATGTTCGCTACTTTCATTAATAAGAATTATTGAAATATTGTAACGTTGGAAATTGATAAATAAAATTATCTTTTCTTTTTGCTAAATTATTGAAGTTGTGCATATAATTTTAAACTTCCAATAATAATATCCAAGCGAGAAAAAGAGAAATGAATATAACATAAACTAAAATCACAGAATGGGTTAAGTGGAGAATGGAATAAATAATAATATTTATTTAAACATAGAAAAATCTGACATTTAATATATCAGTTAATATTAATATTTAATACGAAGTATATATTAATACATCGTTCATTTACATTAGATTCAACGTAACTAACGTAATGATATGTCTCTTAATAATTGTGGATTTTAATGCTCCGATTGATTACTGATTAATACTTCGACCACATATTGCACATTCATCGATTATTCTAAAATCTTGATTCACCACGTGTTTATATTGCGGAGTAATATGTTTGAATTGCTGAGATGCGGCAAAAAAGTTAATTAGCACTGTAGCATTTGCATTGAATAGCATAGCATTGAAATTTACAACTATTGCGCGCGCGTGTGTGTGTATGTGAGGAACGTATATATTATTATAACATATTTGATTTTTGTTCGACCATCACAAATCAACGATGTATTAAATTACTTCGTGATGATTGAGCATTACATATACTACATAGTTTAAAATATTCAAATAATAAAAACAAAATATTTAATGACAAAAACATTTTATTTTTTTATTTTGCAATATTTTTAACAAGTTACACTGATTTATTAAGAGATACAAAAATTATTTCAAGAAATTCATATTGATATTTCCCATTCACTTATCTTTTCCTTCACATTTTAATCATCGAATTTCTTTTTATGCTTTTACGATTTCATTTAAGAGCGCGTTTGTATGGATCGCATGAATTTTTATTGCAATTCCTTCTGTGGCATGTAATGCACACGTATAAAAGCGTTTCTATTAACACTTACTTGGCGGCATGGCTATGCCGTATCCCTTGGAGTCCAAGAGACCGCCGACTTGAGTAAGGTCGCACTTCCTTTCGATTACGTATTCGATGGAGGTGGATTCCATCAGGAATGCGTAACTGCCTTTTCCTGTGATCACTCGATCCACGCCCTCACCGTTGCTCGCCGTAAATACCGACGGCTTCGCCGAATCCATGAAGGACCACATGCGTTGGTACGTCGAGAAATTGGAATCCTAGATCATGCCGAGAATTTCGTGGTTGAGAACGCGTGCCGTTAAACGGTGGAACGTCGGAGTGGAAATCGGTTAACCTCGAAGTAGGCATGCCTTACTTCGGGGTAGGATATCGCGTCTCGCTTACATCCCTAATTGCACGCATCGGCGCTCTCGAATTAATAGGAGAATATTCTCGGTCGCATCCTGCGGTTCCGCTTTTGCTCCGATTGGAGATTCTTAGCCCGCCAAAAGCGGATTTAACTCAATTACTTGCAGGACTTGAGATAACAATATACTATCCTATTTAATCTTTCCGTTTAGTGTTTCTGCAGTTGTATACAAAAAACAACCACGGTTGAATTAACAAGATATAACTATAGTTTATATTTCATTTTTAACTATTATATAATTTATAGTCATTTTTATGATAGTAATTATAATGGTCAATTTTGGTTGCCAACTATATACATATTGATAGAACTATATATACAGGGTATTCCATTTTAAATAATGCATTAAGATTTCTCGAAAACTATGATAAATTCTTTACGTAAAAGGGAGTTTTTAGTGCAAAAATGAAAATGAGAGGAACAACCTCTAATGGGCTTGATCTTGAAATGTTATCCAGGACATGATCTTGAACAATATTCAAGAGGTTTTAGCCGTTGGTCGGATACCTTGCGTAATGCTAAATGCCGGAGGTACCGTAACTTTCGAGCATCATAACTAAAAATGTACTTGATGAAAAAATATTTTATTATAGAGTTTTGGAAAGCTCTCGAAGTAAGCTACAAGAATATGCAATGAAAAATAGGGGGTTCCATTTAAAAAAATCGACGTAACCTGGCCTTGGTGACGCCACCCAAGATCAAATCAATGGTACCTTCTTATGTATCCCCTTCCGTACCATACAACTTTTGTTTGAAACATTTTTCCGTATCTATCATAGTTTTCGAGAAATCTTAATACATTATTTAAAATGGGACACCCTGTATAGTTATTATTACTAATATTATAGCTGCGTAATAATTATAATAATAATAACATGTAATTATAATCACAAATATTAAAAATTTTTCCATCACAGTGTAGTAATAATATTCAAGTATATGGTTATTGTAGTTATGACTATACGGGAAAAATGCATGAATTAACGTGACATGTATGTATTAAAAGAGTATTTATGTATATATAGAATTAAACAGAATCTCTCATTATCATAATTAAATAATCTGACATTGCAACCAAAAGTTTTGTTATTTTCACAAGAGTTTATGCAATCAAATATATCTATCGCAACAAAAATATATGCAACCTTTATTTTAACGAAAATTATGAATCGTCTATAGGTAGGTATCTTATCAAACAGTCTCAGTATTATTGTTATTATATAGGTATTTCAGATTAATTCGACCACTTTTTTTTAAATATAGCTTTATTATCTTATTGAATAACATTATTAAAAAAACCGAAGTTCTTTCGTATTTTCGGAATAAATATTACAATTCTCAAAAATACGAGTATGTAAAACGCTTCAATGTCATTTTTGGGAACACAATGAATAATGTATATAAAAGTATTAATCTCACCTTGAAGAAAGCCGCTGTGCTGCCGCCTTTGAGAGCACCATATTTGATTTTCGTCTGCTTAGCGAGATCTTCGGCGCTTTCAATCGGGGAATCCATCCTCTCGACGGTGAGGAAAGCCGCGAGATTAGCCGTATAAGAGGAGATCATGATCAGCGTGAAGAACCACCACATACCGGCAACCATGCGAGTCGACACGGCCCTACGGTAAGAGATCAAAGGCTGCATTCTGTTTTCTATCGCAAGACGCTTTAAACGGAAAAGCATGCGAATTTGAGCACAAAGTAGTCCGCATAAACCATCTCGTGTAGATTCGTGCTCGATAAAGCAGAGCGTGTCGAAAATACGAATCGTAGAAAAAGAAATCAATGACACCTGCTGTTCGAGGAAGTTTTCTAAGGTAACTTTGTGCCTTTTACGCGGAGGTAATGGAGCGTACGGAAGTTCAACTTCGCTTTATGTAACGAGCCAGCTGTATACGTTGCGGGTATAACCCGTTTCGCAGTTAAATGATTCGCGTTCGCTATTAAATGGCAAATGCGGAAGCTGGCGAGCGGGAACGAAGGTATGTACGAAACGTGTGCGGGCGAATTATTTTACATGCGAAAACTGGCGAGTATACATAAACGCAATTATATGTATAACGAGCACGTGGAATTATTGGAAACTACTTGTGTAGGGGCATTCCAAGCTTTCAGTGCATGCCACGCAATATCATGCATTTCGATAACCATGTACAAGCAAAGCGTTGTGATTAATTTTGCCGCATTTGTATACGGCACACCGGAAATCGCGTTGCAAAGATATAATTCTGGACAATTTTTAGAACCATTATATTTTTGATAGAGCGCGTTTTACTCGCTTTCTAACTTCGAACCTTTTAATTTTGAATATTAAACTGCTTTTCCGTATAAAGTTAATTTTCTATTAAGAGAGAGTCTGCTTCGAATTAACTAGAAAGTAAAGTTTTGTTACATACTGCTGCAGCTTCATTCGCTATAATCCTTTAATTAAGATTCCTAATTAAGCCATCGATTAAATTTTCATTATTCTTCAAGGGAAGAGTCGACATCAAAAGCCGTTAAGGAATATATTCCTGTCAAGTAATTCTCACGTTTTCCGGTATACTTGGTGTACAAACAGTTGCAGCAAGTCTACGATATAGCACGGCAGGTTTATCGGTTCTTCCATCATTTGCATAATCTACGATAACGCGCTGTACATTCACTTCCCTCATACGATTAAACTTAGTTTTACGCTGGTGACAGCGACATAATGGATTCTACATTGTCGTACTCCATGTTTATATACACTGCGTGCTTCTTCAGTAACTTACTTCGGCGCTATATCGGAGCCTTGCTGCATGAGAGAGCCTATGGTGAACCAGAGCGAGTTCATTAGGGTGAACTCGTTCTCGAGGACTTCGGACTGCCCGTTGCATGGATGGGGGTTCTCCCACTCGTAGGGGCTGAATCTGCGGACAGGTGAAAGGGGAAGGACCGAGATTAGATGATAAAGCGTGCACCTATCCGCGAATTTGTCTGTGTTGTCACTCTCTGAAATTGACGATATAAATTTGTGAAATTATATGCTTTGTGCAATTAGTGAACCAAAGATCTTTTGTTGAAGCGATATAATTTTTTTATAATGAAAGCAATCTGCATGAATAATACAAGAATACCTATATAATAAGAAACATGTAGATATATATATCTAATTATTCGCATTATTTAGTCCAAATGATAAAAATATAATTAAAAAAATTATTTTAACATAAATCTAATTTTTTTGGGATAAAGAGAATTTATTTTATTATGGCAGGTTATCGTTTTATTCCCTCAGTTTTTGTTATTGTTTAATCATATGAAACTTAATTAATTTTCTAAATTAATTCTACAAGATTGTACTTCATGAATTTTAGTGTTGTTTTTTATCTTATTTTGTGCACATTTAAGAATAATGTAGTATAGCTATAAGTATAATATAACATACTCTATCTTGTTTCTCTCTCTCTCTCTCTCTCTCTCTCTCTCTCTCTCTCTCTTCTCTGTACTTCTTGATGAAATACGACAATTGCTTAATTTGGCATTTCGAGGCTATTTCTACCTATGTTTTTTTACTGATCGACAGCTCATATGATTTATACACGAAGAAGGCAAAGACAATAAGTATTTAGTTTTGCTAAGAGATAATTATTATCAGTGTGACATGCAACAAATGCGATGAGCACCTATTTGCGCATGAAGATCATTATCTCGATGCGTGAAAGGGCTTACTTTGGCAGAATATCACAACCCTGCCGCATTAGGGAGCCAATGGTGAACCACAAGCAGTTAAAGAACTTGAAGCGGTTCTCCAGACGGTCCGGATTTTTGTTGCACGGATGCGGGTTGTACCATTCGTACGGCGTGAATCTAAACTTAACGATTCCAAATACGTTCTAATCCAATGACTTTGAACGTTTTTGTTATATAAAAGGTCTACCTTAAGAATTTTTGCATTTATCTTATAACAAATTCATCTTGACACATATTATTTGAACAAATTTTTATCAATCTTATAAATGATTTGCACGAGATAGCTAATACAATATGTGAAACAACAGCGAGAATTATATTCGAAACAAAACGAAAAATTAAATTGCTAATTAGATATTCTCATCGTGGAAAATTAAGAAACATAAATATCGATATAAATTAAAATTTTGATCGATTATTTAAATTTATGAGACAAAGACGTACAAAAATCATCGAAGTAAGATAGGTTCACGTTTCCTTCGTATTTAATTTATCGATGCATCATGCTAAAGGAGACGCGATCGCATCGATTAGATAAGGGATCAAATTTCCAGAATAGTGTCACGACGTTTTGTCGGAGGAATTTAAAGTGGTTTCACTTGCCTGGCTAATATAAAGAGGAGCACGGAGACCCCGAGATAAGCCGTTGCCATGTAGATCCAAACGTCGAGGCTAAGAGGGCTGAGGAACGAGAACAAATTCGGCGGTTGCTTTATGGGTTTGCGGTAAAGTATGCTGATCCCTGGAAATTCAAAATTCTCATTTTATGCTTAGCCACGGCGGAGACCACAGGTAGAATGCATTGATGTGTGGACACAGTGGACCGAGTATAATCACCCGTGAGATTTATTCTGGTTTTCGTTACGACCACCTATGGCTTACGAAGGTACATAATAGCTCACAAAATTGCGTCTGAGAAATTATTTCGGAGATATGCAGGACAAAGATTGCTCACTATGTATTTTAAATTTTATCCCGTTATTTTAATTTGAGATGATAATTTTGCTTCTGTGACACTGTAACGTACCATTATTTTTGTAGAAGTACAATTTTAAATTTTTGACTTTTATGCAAAAACGTAATTAAATAGTATTTTTGGTAAAAAGTAGTTATATCTTTGATATCAATAACGTGTTTGCCTAAAATGTGTTTATCTTTTTCCACATTTTATTGCCCAAGGCTATAGAAACATGGCAACGTTCGTTAGAAAATGTTATAACATCATTTTAAACTATTTACGTAAAATGGCATATTTTTTTACGACTCCTTTCGTAACATGTTTATGTGAATCGTAAAATCGCAGCGATATTTGCTGCATTCGTAATGTTGACTCTCACCTAAAGGCATGAACGGCGTCGTGAAGTCCACAACCTGTTCCCGATCGTACGTGATGGTGAGATCACCGATCGCGAGATCGGCCTTTTGCTCGAGCAGCTCCTTCATCATCCCGTCCCATTCCTTCGTCTGCGCGTTGTATGAGCCGTAACGTCCGTCCGGCACAAGCCGGAACGTATAATTGAATCCAAGCAGCCGCGATATCTCGTAAATCAAGTCGACGCTGTAGCCTTCGAATTGCGCGTTTCCGGTAAGCTTCTCGCTCGAGTCCTTCCGCATACAATACGGCGCGCTCTGCGATGAGGTAATGAGCTGCTGTCAATACTGTGCTGCATATAGGCGTTTAAAGGAACGCTACGAGTTTATCGATACGAGCAATCAACTTATCGACGATAGCTCTCGACGAGACCGCCAGTGAAGTTTAAATATCTGCAGTAATAATCTTAGCGACGTTCGTACCAATATCGAGATTAGCTTAGAAGATTTAGTACAAAGCTATACGTATTGGTTATTAAAAGACTTGGAAAAATATTAAGGTTTATAAATATGCAAATAACGCTATTTTACGTACAATTAGTGATCAAATAAGTCTGATTTTTTCTAAATTTACTATTTAAGTACAAATGGTAAAATACTTAATGATGGAAATTGAAAAATTATGAAAAAATTAGTGTTTGTTCCTAACAATAGAAACACATCAATATACGTTTCATATCTTTATGGACCTTGTTATTTATTGTTCTTTTAACATTTAATATAAGTCTCACGGAGCATTCTGTAATGCGTATACCTAAAACATGTTGTATGTTCTTATTAGATAGATCCGTTTAGTTGCGGATCTCGCTATACTAATCGAGAAGAAACATTATGACATCGAAGTTTTTACGAGAATGATTCTCACGTGATGTATCCCGCTTCTTATCATGCCAGGCTTCACCGAGAAACTTGCTGCCGTCCCTTTCTCGAGTTTCAAGGTACTTAATACATTACCAAGTACATTATTTGTCGTCGCAATTAGCGTGAGAATAAGTAATGTGACTGATCGGCATGAAAACTTCAACAATAAATCACGTGCGTATTAGATTTCTAGTGTTTCCTTCTTGTCTTCTTCTTTTCTCGCTAGGAAAAAATGGGAGCGAGAAGCTAACGAGCGCACAAACTTCGCTAATGGATGGAAAAAATTTTTCCACATCGCTGTGACTGCCGCTTAAATGTGGCGACATTTCTGTTTTGTTCGCGCTTCGATTGAAGCAACGATTTCCGAGTCAGGTGTACGATTGTCACGAACGATTTTTGCAGACATGTCTTCAAACGAAATAAATGGTTTAGGATTTTTTTTTATTCTAAGCGACATTTTTCGCACAATGCTTTCAAAATTTATACCTCAACCTAACAAGGAAAGGCACGGAAGTATCTCTCTTCGATTTTGATGAGCTTTAAATGTATCGTTTTTTTAGATAAAAAATAAAGGTATGTATTTTTTATACGTACCCCTACTTGCATTTTTAAAGAATGAAACACCTTTAGAACAAATCAGTTATTCTATTTCGATGCGAATATCGTCGAAACTGTGACAGATAGAAAAAATGTTTGAAATAAAAGTTGAATTGTTTCAAGAGTACTTTAAAATTGTTTAAAAAATTTATTTAAAAATTTTTTATTTGTAAAAAATAAACTTTAAAAAATTGCTTTTGAATTATAATTATTAAGTACTCTTAAAACCATTAAACTTTTATTTCAAACTTTTTTTCTATCTCTCATAGTTTCGACAATACTCGCTTCGAAATAACCGATTTTTTTCTAAGAATTATTTTACCCCTTAAAATATAGGCATATTGTGAAAATAAAAAATAACATATTTAAAGCTCATCAAAATCGAAGGGGAACAAATCGGTGCGATTCTTTTTGTAAGTAATTTTTGTCTTCTAAAGTTTTATCTTATTACATAATTATTTCTAATTATTTACAAGTTTCTATAAATTTTTATCTCATAAATACAGTTTTAGATATTAATAAGATAAAAGAAATTTAGTAGATTTAATGTAGAAATAGTGCAGTGCTTTAATAAATTAATTTACGTATAATTAATTGGTATTTCTTATTCTTCTATAATGGAAGAAAGAAAGCTATTTATAAAATATAACAAAATTTATTTAAAAAATAGGAAAGCGCAATATACATATTATATATTATCTTCATCCAAATTAAATAGTACCTATCCAATTATTTATAAGATTCAAAGAAACAGAACTTAAGCGTTCGTATTCGAAGATGAAAGTTTTATTCAATAGGTATATTATTCTGATGTTTGAAGGAGGAAAGCCGCGCGTATTCTTTAGAAATGTCACTCACCAGTATAGTCGTCACGATGAAAGTCTTATTCTGCAAGTTTTCAACGATTTGACTGTAAACATCACCGTAGCTTCTCGTAAAGTTGATACCTTTGGTACTGTTCCAAGTACCGATTTTCTTCAAGCCTTCTTTGTTATTCAGCTCGATGATGTCTAGAACGAAGTCGGAGCGAAATCCCTGATGATCGAACTTGATAATACCCGTGAGCCCTGTCATCTCCACCTAAAATATACGTTGAAAATATTTAGCAGTTAAAATTGTATTATACATTGTATTTTATATTTATATACATTGTATATTACAAATTGTATTATATGTTATAAATATAATATCTTCTTACTAATTTTATTAGGTTATAAATGATATTTGTGTATTCATGGAAAACTGTAAATGTTATATTTAAAATTATACATACAGACGTAAATCGTGATATTAAAACATATTGTTATTTTTTATTATATTTATGCATATTGAAATACTGAAGTATCTGACATGACGATTTATGAAGATTTATGAAGACATACATGACGCATACAAGACACATAAGAAATCAACGTACAATCTGTAAGAGTTTTATACGCTTGTATGTGTCTGATATGCGTCAGATCAGTGACTCTCAAAAATTGCGTTACAAATTTTACTAAACGTAAATTTCTGATTTTAATCTTAGATATTTTGTTGAAAGCAAATTTATTAATACCTTAATTTTATGTAAAGTTAGTTGATTCAATGTATATCTGATTGCCAATATGCTGCGTGATTGCGATCGAAAAACGTTTGAGAACCAAGATAGACTTATACGTACAAACTTAGATACGAGCAGATTCGTGGTGCATTTATTACGCATACGAAAATAAAGTATACGTCTACACATTTACCGCTCGTAAATACGAGATGGGCGTCTGGCAGCAACATATACCGGATGTTATATTTCACAATTACATGGAAATACTAAAGATGCATTAATATGCGATTATATCTTACATAGAGATGAAAATTCTGTTCGTAAAGCGATTCGCGAATAATTATATATCTCATGACAACCGAACTCTGACACGTTTTTCTCTGTGCATGAGTCACATTCCTAAAACGATGTAATTGCGGACGAAATTCTAGATGACTACTTGTAATTACTATTACATGAATATCGTAAAATTAAATTCTGTTCTGACACCCGAGATTAATATAGATGCTATCATTACTTATGATGTGATCCTTGGAAGGATCATTTTAAATGATTGTTATTGCGTTACTCTAATGTGCTGTATCAATAAATAGAAGTACTATCATATCATTATATGTCTGTCATGAAAACTATCAGTGATAAGGTAACGTAAGAGAGAGATGATGAACTGTATTAATCGCGTCACGAAATCTAATATAAACCAGTAAATGAATTCTGACACGATCATAATATTTAGAACGTTTGACACATTTAATACTATATATTTTGGTATACTGTAATTTTATGATGTAACTAGCCAATTGAGAAATTTTTCATTACCGAGAAATTATTTTCGCACAATACAAGAATTACACGTGTTGATAAAAATTCAACCTCTTTTTGGCCTTAAAGTAAACGAAGTTGTTCCTGATAGATTTTGATGCACTGATTACTACTTATATAAGTAGTGGAAAGAATCTTAGATATTGTTTTTTTTTCCAAATTTTCACAGGTTTGGTAGAATCGTAATAAACTTTTTAATATATGATCTTTAAAAATGAATCTTTTTTCTTTAACCCAAGTTCTTTGAGAGGTTTAGGAGTTCTTGTACTTTCTCTACACCAAGTATACTTCATTTTTTGCACTTTTAAATTAAAATATATTATCTGAAAAACTTGACATAGTACGACATTTTTGGGATTACATTCGTAATTCGCATCAAAATCTATCAGAAACAATTTCGTCTTTACTTTAAGGCCAAAATGGTGTCGATCAGTGTTATATTTGTTAATATTTCGTCGCAGTATATTCTTTAGTCTTTTTCTTTACCGTCGTACTACGAAATTGTTGAAGCTTTAAATATCAAAAAGAGACATACCATAAATTATATTTGAAAGATTTTTAGATGATAACAAAATTAAATGATCGATTTCTTTGATAAATATTTTTTTTACGACTAATCGGAGATATTTTCAACTTTTATAAAAATTATTGATATTTAATCCGACACGAACGCATGTATCACGTAATTGGGTAGTTGCGTAACCAGTTCGCCGAAATTACACGTCTGGTTTTATCGATATCAGTTTTTGCTTATCCTGGTCAGGACGTTCAGCCGCGTGAGCGACAGATTTCGTTCGTTCGTGACATATACGCAGTCACGGGTGCACATGAGAGCCGCCTCGGTGTGGAACATATCTTCCAGTACTTGTCAATTTCGACATGGCGACGTGTATGACGAGGCACGTTTCCATATCCTGCGTGCAACGCATATTTATATTCACGGGAACTCGTATCTACTGTGTGTTACTGTCAGAGAATGGAAAGTTACTTTTTAAAAATAACTTGTTACCGTTACTATTATAGTTATTGATTTTCACAAGTAACTCGTTATCGTTATCAATACTTAAAAGGTAACAATTCGTTATTTTTCCGTTACTTTTTTAATGCTGAAATAAGATTAGTCTAAAAAATTTGGCAATATTTTGGCAAATATTAATAAAAACAATAAACAATAATGACACACTGAAAGAAAAGATTGGCTGCTGCGGC
>NW_017256866.1:580435-611257 GCF_001594055.1 Mycetomoellerius zeteki | reverse complement strand
CAGCCAATCTTTTTTTTCAGTGCATTATAGACCGATATGTGAAAACATAACTGAGGTGCGGATCGAACAGATAGAAATTGATTAAAAATATCTAAGTTATATGATAAAAACGATACAGAAATATAGAAGATTGAATATATAAAAAATTGTCATATTCAAATATATTCAAAATATAAAAAGTAGCAATAAAAATAACTGTAAAATTCGTTACCAAAAAAATGTAACTACGTTGCTGTTATAGCTACCAAAGAAAAATAATACATCGTTAGTCTGTTATCAAGAAAAGTAACTTGTAACAGTAACGCGTTACTTCCATTTCCTGGTTATTGTATCTAGCATGCGTTTGATTTCATTGTTGAGCAGTTGCAGCACGCCATGGCAATATTTGCTGCGAATAAATAGATCACATCGAGGTAAGGTGCAATTTAATAAGAACAATTTTTCAGCATACCACATACATATATAGATTCTTTCATATGCATTATTTTATCTATTAAGAAAATATTTGGTAAATTAAATTCCTTTAAAATACAGTTAAGAAATACATTTTTGTGTGAACGAAGAAAGAAGTTTTGTAGTATTTATGTAGAATTACATAAAAAAAATAGAATATATAGGGAGTCCATAACATTACGATACACTTGTTTATATATTCGAAATGAGTCTCATTTAGCATAGAAAACTTTAACATAGGAATCTTTATCTTTCGTCTTTTTAAGTAAGTGTTCCAGAAAATAAATTTTAAAAAATTATGAAATCAGCTATATTGATTAGAAACTTCATTGTATTTAGCTTGAATATTATGTGCAAATCTACGGATTGCACAGGCGGTTCTTTGCAGGATGCACCGTGGCAAAACAGTGAACAATTTGTCAGTACGCGTGACAGCTTCGTTTAAACTGAAGTAACTTTCCATTGTTTCATGAAAACAATCGCAGAGATCGCGGAAAGTCAATGCATCCGTGACTTCCTTCACCACGCGTGTCGCATATATATCAAATTTTTTCTTTACTCGTAAAAAATAACGCATAGATACAGTGTATCCACTTTGTATCATTTTAAAATTAGCTAGAAAACGCGGGATCTGTATTTGCATGTATCCGCATCAAATAAAATTAGTTTTGGCTTTCACTAGTTTTTAGCATGTACGTACATAATTTAATATCATAGTCATATCTGACGATATTGGCTTACATTGGATATCAGAAGCATAATTAATTTTCATGCTACATGATCATAAATATGGATTTTGAAGGTAAAGAAATGAATCCATTTTTTATGTGTATTATACCATTTTTAATATATACATGCAAGATTAATATAAAATAAATATAAAAAAGTCTATAAGAATTTTAGGAGAGGATGATGATATTACCGTAACATGTAATTTGCCTCTGATAATTGAGATATTCTGAAAAGCAGAGGAGGGAAAAATAAAAGGTCTGTTTTATGTCTTATGCATTACGGGATAACGAGTGAGAGCCTACATGTTACATGTATTATGCGTAATGCACATGGCAAGACTCGTGCTGCTTGTTAATGAACGATACGTAGATTACGTGAAAGGTAAGCGAGCAAGTTTGTCGGATTAAGCATATCGTTATAATGGCTTATTACGTTGTCGGTACGATCGATTGGTGGTGCGCGAGATTAATTTCTCTCCGGTGTGATATATTCGCGATAACCCGCTTTCTGCCTTGCATCGTTGCCTCGTTGAATACGAGCGTGCAGTAATCATGTGGAAAGATGGTTGTCAATATACAAGCATCGCCTTTACTATCGTGAGCATTTATGAGATGTTTTACGAGACCCTGATGAAATATTTTACGAGGGCTTGAAAGAATCGTGCAGATCCGATTTGTCATTGTTCTTAATCTAAATTTATTTGATTGCTTCATTAATTTCAATTAAAGTCAATTATAAACGTGACAATTGTATGATCCATATACTGTATCATCTAGCATCTATTAGTATCTAACAGTATCTAGTGTGGAATATTTAATGTTATAGTGCTAAATGTAAAGCTAATTGATATTTGACTTATCTAATATGGGGATTATACATTCAATGTAAAACATATAAGAATTATTTTATAAAAAGTTGTCATATCATTTAAATATATATAAAACCGCTATTCGTTTACAAATACAAATTTATATTGATGAAGTTATATATTCAATTTATAGTATTTACACGGAAAAAAAAGATTGACTGCTGCAGCCAATTAAAAATGCTATGCCATATTTAACCATCTAATTTGCTGCAGCAGCCAATCTTTTTTTTCAGTGTATAGTTCAATTTATAGTATTTATAGTTATATATTCAAAATTAAGAGAATCGTGTGTAGACATTGAAACTATAAGAGAAATGATATATAAAGATATGAGAAAAATAAAAAATTTACCTGTTTAATGTACAGTTTACTATTTTACTTATATATATATATATTAGAATTATTAGAAACTAATTTATTCATATGTATTAGAATAGCTTGAGAGAAAGTACAAAATTTTAACACAAAGAGTATACATATGTTCTACTGTGTGTATTTGAAAATACACATAATATTATATATAGCTGTTTCAATTAATGTTACTTACGATCTTCATGTAATTGATAAGAGAGTATCCGTGAGGCCAAGTATCCGTTGATTCGCAGGATAACGGTTTGATGTCGATTTGTTGAGATGTGTCGAGATCGTGTAATGCTTTGGCAAAGAGATGGACAGCGTCGTACAGCAACGAAGTTTCAGTCTGCGAATCACACACATGATGAGATGTCATATAAGAGATGTAGCGTATACAATTTCACGCAAAGTGATTGAATGGAAGATTTTTACGCACAAAGAGGCTTGTCAAGAAAAAAGCATTTTTCCATTTAGAAAAAGCTATCTCAACGTCGTGTAATATAATCTGAACCTTTTTTTTGTAATACGTTTTCTCGTTATTAGTACTCTTGATACATGTGGCTACGTCATATTTTTGTGTATAGCACATATCTCCTGCTTTAGCAAAAATTTTGCCACTATTTTTCGTTTCCAAAAAGTGAGAGAAAACATTTTGTTCACATATCTCCCAAACTTTTAAAGTTAATTATATGCTGTTAATTATAACAAAATTCATATAAATAAGTTTAGGTTTTTCGAATAAAATACTGTAAACTAAAGTTTAATTCTATATGTTCTTTATTACAATGTAAATTTAGCATATTTATTAATGTATTTTTATTAATTAAACAAAACATATTATTACAAAATAAATTTAGCACATTTATTAATCTATTTATTCATTAAACAAAGTATAATATATAATGATTGTATGCTTATCGTATGAGACTTTTAATACATACAAATATAAACACAATTGCATGCGATATTATAGGTGCTAGATTTCCAAGGAAAATCTTGACTCTAGAGACTATTTTAAATGAAATTCGCAATTCCACCGCACACTCACGATATTGAAATTATCAAAGAGAAGAAAGGTTAAATCTCGAATTCGCCATTTCATGAAAGGACTGGTATTTGGAGGTAGAGGTCAGACGGGGAATTCCTGATTTCACTCCAATGTGCGAAGGGTGAAAGAACGAAATCTTGGCTCCTGGGAGGATTTCACGGCAAATTGGCGCCTCTGTTTCCCCGACATTTATATTTCGTAACTCGTGTGCGCGGTATCCCCGCGATACTGTCGCTGTAAAAGCGATATCACCTCAGATATCGCGGTGTGTATTCCTTGGGTGTATATTCCTCCCGATATATTCGGAACAACCAATATCCTTACCGGATTTTACGAGGCCTTTCCCCAGGAGCGTATTTACGAAGAAACTAGTCAATGTATCCGATTCACATGGTTCCCGATACGAAGGGATCGTAGGGTGATATCCTTATATCGACCCAAAGTTTCGGACAAATAGAAATCTCTCAGGAAAACGACGTTTTCCCCAATTTTGTTCATTATTCGCGTATCACTCGCGGAAGATAAAAATAAAAAATGTAACACATCGAGTGGTTTACGTAAAAATTTCATGCTGAAAGATATCGACGTGCTGAATATTTAGTTATCGGAAGTATTTTCTTTTGTGTCACTTGACACAAGGAAAGGTGTCATGAAATTATTCGGAAAGGTTTCCAATCGAAATAATCCCGTTTTTTAGTCAGTTGTCTTATCATGGAAATTCGGATAACGATCTGGAGACGATTTCAATGGCTTTTCGACATTTCGTGAGCAAACAAGAAATCGATTCTGATAGAGGCGCGACTACGATCGGAATCGTAAATAGCTTTGAGATAACTTCTCATGTTTCTTTTATTAAAAAAAACATACGGTTAAATTTTATATCATTGTATCTGATTTTAATATTAATTCTTTATAAATAATTTTCTATTTTCACGATATTCTTTTTATTAAGCGTAATTTTTTTTATACTTTCATATATAATAAGAATAAGATTTATATAAAATTAATTAAAGAATTATTTTTTCTATGTCTTTCTTTCTAGTTTTGAAAAACTTAAATTTCAAAATTTCTAGCTTGTTATTTATATTTTATAGTGCAATACTTTAAGTAAAAAACAATGATATACGATGATGTAATAATCGTAATAATTTTATATGGAATCATAGAGTCCAATATTTATACAGATGAGTCAGTTGATGTTCCTGATTAAATGTTCTCGCTTTTCGCAGATAATTCACTCGTAATGAAATGTGAGATGTTGGATCGCGCTCCATTGGCTCTACGAATAATGAATTACAAGCGTAAAAACGATTCAGATCGTTTTTATGTCGCCGTGAAATGTTTGAAGGAGCAGTTATTCATTTAAACGTATTTTCCGCCATAAAACTTATAAGAATTAAAAAATATAATATATGTGACTGCACCATATTAAAATCAATTCTGCAGCAGATATTTTTTTTATTTGTCTATTAACAAACATATTTTTAACTTACCTTTATAGTAGTTAGATTATTCTGCTCCACGCGTGCATGAAAGAAAAAAAAGCATAATTAATTACATATTTTCCAAAATCGAGATAAAAACAATGTATTTTTTGCTTTTGTAAGAACAAAAGAAGTAGTATAATATATAATACACATTGAAAAAATCTCGTTGCATTAATTGAATTTTTGATAAATTCAATCAAAACGGAATAAATCAAACATTTATAGTTAAATCTATTAAATATTTTAATCGAAATAACCAGAAATTTAATTACGATAATCAGAAATTTAATTTATGTAATCAAAATTCATTTTACAAAATTCATTTTGTTTGTACTTTTTCTTGGTACAATCAAAAACATTTTTCTCCGTGTAGAACTTTAAATTCGATAACTGAAAAATTAATGATTGTGTGAAATATAGATGTGTGGAATGGAGAAGGGATAGAGAAAGTTCCTTAATCATCCATAGAAAGTCGCAAGCACGGATGTAGTTGCTAATTAGTAAGAAACAAAATTGTGCCATGTAATCACCGCGTTGAACTTCTTACGCAAGTCTACTGACGAGTAGCGTTGCAAAATAATCTGCAATTTATGCACAAACCCGGAATAACGAGCTTATGCTCGCTCGCCGATTCTAACGATTCTACCCGGCTATATTTCGTCTGTAATCTAATCAATATATTGTCCGTTTGTTTGTCGCTGCGTGTACGCGATTGAGTTAATTAGCCTGGCTTTGACACGTTCGTAATGGGATTGCCTACATCCCTCCGAGGGACAGACATATCCCCGTTACGGAATTCGCCCAAACGTGATTGTTTGTTATGTGACGCCTTTCCGTAATATCGTCATTAAATCTCGAATGGCAGCGTCGACTATATGTTGTGACCATATTAACTTTTATAATTGTTCCAATAATGTCTTGGCTCTGTTTAATGCTTTGTTCGTATGTTTTGCATATATGTGTAATGTGACAATGTCTGTGTTTACACCGTGCGCTTAGTTCGCGACCTATACAATAGGTGTTTTTGTTTAATATACAGGATAAATAAAGACATCTATTGTATAGGCCGCGGCCTAAATGCACGGTGTAAACGTAGCCATTGAACCTAATTATTAGATAACTAATTGTGGAGTTAGGAAACAATCAAAAATTTCTGTTCTTCTGAAAGGCATTATCGATATTGTTTATTGAGAAATTTTATTAATCATAAATTGATATACCTTTCATTTCATTTTCTTGACATTCATATTTTTTAAATAGGGGAGAGTTGCTGAATGCGTACTATTTAACCTATTTTTTATTATATATTTTCCATTTGGTATTGTTTTGTATGCAAATGAATATTAGAAATTGTAGTATGAGGTTTTGGACGCTTATTATTGCATGTTTAACTTTCCACCAATAACAAATTAATTTGTTATAGGTCTTTTTGTAACATGCTAGAAAAGGTACGATTTAGGCAACCGGTCGCCTAAATCATACCTATAGGTATTTTTTATTGTATTTCCTTCGAAAGTATTGAATTTATGAATGAAAACAATTAAAAGTATAAGATTAATAAAAGAAATCGTTAACTAATACCTAATGATTAATTAATACCAATTTTAATAATTTATTAAATAAAATCAAATGTTTTATAATTATTAAATAATAATAATAATGAAAAAAAACAAATGACACCACAATAAAATTGTCTTAAATATATTTTTGCACTTGACATTTATATTAATATCAATTATTAGTTTTATCCTTGTCAGTTATCAGTTTTATCTTTTGATGGTACGATTTAGGAAATTTGATGGATTTTGTAAAAATATCGATTTAATCTTTACAATGGTTGCAAATATGTATACGTATACATGAATGTAAAATATTCTACAATAAATCTTCTTATATTGTATAAAAATACAAAAATTTATAATAAAATAGGATGATCGCATTGTTATCAACTACATAAGTTAATTAAAAATTAATATCAGATATACCTGATTTTTTAAAACGCCGCTAACATCCATAGAACAAGGCGTAGATTATTATATTTTTGTCTATATTATATACTAATTTTTCATATACTTTATATTATTGTTACTAAATATTGGCTATATTAATTAATAATATAAAATATTGATGAGGTACGATTTAGGCGATCAGTACGCATTCGGCAACTCTCCCCTATAGCTGCGCGTGTGTTTTATAATAGAAGGTTTTTAAGAGTTATTGAGGAAAGGAATAGTTCTTTACTATAAATCTCTCATGAATACGACGTCTATTTGAAGACATGGTTTTCTATAAATTGCACGATTTTACAATCAGAAGGATTCATTCCATAAAGATGAATTTCAATGAAAAACGTCTTCTTGTTCAAAGCAAAGAACGAAATTAATCCACTTTATCCCTCACAGCTCATGTTTTCTTAAGTTATTAAATATATGGTAATTTCTATCCTACAAAATAAAATATTAAACTATAGAAATATATATTAAGTATATTACTATTAACAGATTAAGGCTTTAAATATTTAGCGTTTTTTTATTAATAAATGTCGAATATAAAGAATTATAATTTTACTGACAGGTATCTAAATTCCGATTCAAGAAGCTTGCTTGCTTTTCTTCTTTATTATTCCACTTTTATATTTCTAATTTTAACGGCGCAAAGTCTGATGGTGCGCCTCGTAAAGCTACGACACTGTACCTGATGAAACTGGCAAATTGAGAAAGTTTTTATTACTAGCGTGCCACAAATCGATAGCGCAGTCTTTGGTACCATTCGTTTTGCGACTTCCAATTGACGATTTTACAAGTTTTATTTTATAAGACTAGCACATGTACAAGAAAGTCGACCGAATGTTTCTTTGTGCCGGCATTTCGTTCTTCTCTTCTCTTCGAAGCGAGTATCGAAGACGCGCTATCTGTCGTCACGATGATATATCTTCCGTGAACTATTCTGTGTCTCTCTATGTTACGGGCAAGTCACCGAATTCTGTCCGCCCATGTGATAGAAAACAAAGTACGCGAAAGTATGTTTCCGATAAAAAAGCTAGTTGTATATAATTATTTTTTTGTCGTGAATAAATCTCAACAAAAGTCTCAACAAAAGAATGCAAGTTTCATGCGTTTTGCAAAAAAATAACGACTAATTGCATTTTTTCTTTTGGTTTAATTTATACATTAGTATGCCTTGTATTATTATTATACAATAGAAGCCTTGGATTAACTACTCAGATTATTCTTCAATATTCTTGAAACATAATTTTTTTCTACATTAATGATTTACTTAGTTGCTCAAAATTAAATTACGAAACCACAAAGGATTGAGTAATGTAAAGATCAAAGATACAAAAGAGAGAGAAAGAAAACAATTGTTTGGAATATATATGATGAAAAATAAGAATAATATATCTTTTTTCTTATTCTTGCTATTATCATAGCTTTTACATCATCAAAGCGTAACTATATTAACGATTTAACACACAAAAAAAAAGAAAATTTGAAAAAAAATTTAAATCAATAGCATATCTTTTATATATTAATATATATACCACACATGATGAGTAGAATTACTTTATTATATATTTTCTTTGTGTTATGAACAGGTCACGGATCAAACGCGTATTTTTCTAAAAGAAAATTTATATTAAAATTACAGAGAAAAGAAGGTAGAAGACAACCAATGATTAGAGTTATTTTAGAATATCTGAAATTATTTACTACATTATTAAATATATAATTATTAAATTTATAACGTCAAATTTAACTTAAGAAAATGTATTAAATTTGATTTAAATTTATTATTATTTATTAAGTGTACACGTTAATATAGATGTTGTTTATTTTGAAACTAATTACAGAAATGAATTAATTTACATTTTGACACATGAAAGCTAAAAATAACAAAATTATTTTTTTAATTCAAGGGATTAGCCACTGTTCCTTTGATAGCGTACAACAATTACAATTAATTATTTTACAAATTTATTATATACATTTACTTTTTAATAAAATCTTTTTTTAAATGCCAATCATTTTAATCAAATTATTTAATTTTAATAGAAATTCATGGAAATAAACAAAATGTTCAAATTCTGCAAGTTGCATTATAAATGACGTCTTCATAAAATTCATTAATTAGGTTGATTAATAACTCAATAGGATTTTATTAGGCCTGTTTTTTTTTAGCTGAACTTTTGCATCAGTTCATCTTTCTTCCTTTTCTCTTCAGGAGGAAAAAAGAAGAAGAAGAAAGATGAACTAGTGCAGAAGTTCAGCCAAAAAGAACAGGTCTATTATCTTTGTTGTTGCATTTTTTTTAGGAATTTCTAGAATTGTAATTGCCAAAATATATCTTAATTATTATAATCACATTTCTATTAAATGTGATTTTTCAATTTCAGTAATGCCGTTATCTTATAAAGAAAATAATCAAACTGATTAATATATAATTAAAAATTAATAATCTGCTTAGTATATATTAACTATGTAATTTTTTATGTGATAATATCTTAAAATCGTGTGTAATGTGAAAAAATAAATTGCACGGAAATAGGCTAAAGAAGTACATTCCTATTTTTATCACGTTATGGCAACAGAGTAAATATTAGTGCGCTTGAATCACATCTCGACTTTCACGCGAAAAAGGGAGATGACATGAGAAAACATTTTTCACGGAATAATGTCGCAACACACGCTGCTACAACGAACGATGCAGCAGATCCGTCACATACTTGTACAAGGTGTTGCAGCTACGTATACCGCAGAACATCGACAAAAAGTTGTTGAGAAGTTTACGCGAACGTGCAACCGTGTCCGGGCAAATTGACCTTTTTAAGGGCCCAATGCGCTGGACCCAGCAGATGTTGCTTCCGTTGAAATAGCCGAACGTACGGATTCGCGCTTCTCAACTTTTCTGCAGTTGATGCCGTACCAGATGCGACGGACGATATAATTCGCTTTTCGCGAATTGGCGTTTCGTTATTTGGTTCTTTTATGGGGTGTGGCAGTAACGCACTATATAAAATTCAGGAATTCACTCTTAAAGGGGGATTTTAAAAAGGGATTTTTAAGTTAAATTTTATGATTTAAAAAAGTTATTGAACGTAGAAGTTTAAGGTTCCGAATGCATATTTATTAATGTTTAAATTACATGTATGAATTTTTGAAAGTTCTAACCTTAATATTTTTAAAATTATAAACTGTTACGTAGGTATATCCCGTTTCAAAATAATGATAGACATAATTTTTATTCATCCGAAACAAACTGACAAAATTTTTAATAAGTAACAAAATTACTTTATTAGTCTCGATCATAATGCTTAAATAGTATTTCGGTGTGAATATACATTTATATACATTTTTATAAATTAAAACATTTAATTACATAAATATCTCTTTTGCCCGTATTAAAATAAAAAAGTTATATTAAGTTCTAGCAAAATGACGGCGCTAAACATTAAAGTTCTAATTTTTTAAAAAATTTCGCTTCTTAGTAAAAAAAATACAAATTGTAAAGATATGAGGCCTGTTCTTTATCGAAGAATTTTCTGAACTGTGCACATGGTGCAATAAGTTGAGGTGAAATAAATGTAATTTTTTCACTTCAACACATTGTACCATATGCACTAGTTCAGAGAGTTCATTGATAAAGAACAGATCTGCACTGACTTGATTCTAGCACGGACGATATCGACCTTCATATATGAGATTACAAATTTTATTTCGAATGAACAAAATCTTCCAATCATGTTTACCATCATTTTAAGATAAGATATACATAGTGATTTATAACTTTAAAAATATTAAACTCGGAAACTTTCAAAAATTCATACACTTAAAAATAAATATGTACTCAAAACCTTTAATTTCTATATTTAATAGCTTTCCTATAGCAAAATCATAAAATTTAACCTTGAAAATCACTTTCTAAACCAAAATCCCTCCTTAAAATTCTTAAATTTTTATTTTACTTTATTCAACTTGTGAAACCAGATTGCACTTATGATATTATAAGAAAAATATGATTTGACATAATCCATATTTTTATTAACTATTATTTATTAGTAAAAAAAAATGTTAGGCAAAAATACATACGCTCTCCAAATTTAAGATATAAGATATAAGAACGTAAAGACGTAAGAGCATAAATTTAATAAAAGAAATAATTATTAATTATGATTAGCAGTGCTTTTCTATTAATAATTTGTGCTTATTTATGTTTATAAAATAACATTATTCCAGAAAAAATTATATTTCACAGTTACATTATATATTTATAAATTAATTTTTTCTTTGTTTATATACAAACGTGAAAACGCTATGTAAAATGATTACTTTAATATTATAAATATGTTAGTATTATTAAGACGTGACAGGCTGCAGATATAAATAGAATAAGGGTGCTGACTCAAGTAATCTTAACAGACGAACGAAGATAAAGGAGCAAAGAGTGCTATTTCATGAGACATCGTGATTAGTCATTCTCTGATAGTTATATGTAATTAATTGAGAAACATTAGGTAATCAACAAATCAGACAAAAAACAAGTTAATCTCTGAATCGATTTGTCTTTAAATCTATTATTACGTCATCAATACTAAATGCGTATATTGTACAAAAAATAAGTTTTACACAAATATCGTTTAATAAATTTAGATGATTAACATTGCAATAAGAGACAATGATGATGAATGATTATAAATCTTTTAACATAAGCGTTAAGAAAAAAATAAATATTAATAAATTATCTTCCTAATATTGTTTGCGTTGTGTATAAATTTAACATGTCCTATGTGGACTCCGACGAATTATTATAAGTATTTCATACAGATTCTGACATATAGCTCTTCGTCTGCAATCATGTTTTTACTCTCTCCGTCCAGTCCAAGTTTTTTTTTACTGTTCTAAGCTTTCAAAAAAATGTGGACAAATTCAAAGTTACTTTTCAATATTTCTATTACATTATCAAATAATTTTTAACAAGATATTTTAAGAAGGGGAACTGGACTTCGTCCTCCTCTCTTTATTTCGAAAAAATTTAAGAGTAAAACTTGTGCCAAAAAAGGTTATAGATGGAGGGTTAATATTCAATCTTACACTATAATGCCATACGGGATATCGGCATTTCGATTTAATCGATACATCTAATAAAATGTCGACACTTAATGAAAGTACTTGCAAACTTGCGTGTACTTTCATGTACACCGTCTATATACGTATATACCGATTAATTTGCCGTCGTTTCATTACGCTGCTGTGTACAGAATGTGTTCAGCACAGAAGTAGGTAAACTGCACACGTAATTTCCTGCACTACGAGTCACGCGACATTCTCGCCTTTGTATGGATTGTATTTGAAATCGGCTTATGGAAGTAAAGGGAGTAGTACGCGAATCACACACTTGTAACGAAACGAAACTAATATGGAAATCATGTTTGTGCGCGGACTGCGTTCTACCTGACCTGACCTCTTCAAATTCGAGATGTGCATAAAAACGGAGATGCGCTTACCCTCACGGTTTGCGGGAACCGAGAGAGCAGTGATATGATATAAAATTGAAAAGCAACCTGCTTCTTGTAGTTACTATATACATGTTAACATTACGTTACGGATGTGAATTTGCGTAATCTAATATTATGAGTACGGATGCAGTATGTGATAATATAACATTCTAGCTTCGTGACTCTTGTTAATACACGGGAATGCAGTGTGTTACGTCTTGTTTGTTTAGCAACATTATCATTTTACAAACTTTAGATTTATATTTATTTTAAGTAATCAGTCTTAAAAAGTGCTTATCTTTATTATTTATATATAATATATATAGATATATATATGTATAGAATTAATATTTAAACTGAAATTAGCTCAAAATTTGATATATTGTTATTTTTTGGGTTATATAATAATAGTTACTTAAATCTTTTATGCGGAATATGTTAGAAATATACATATATGATGCTCGAAACAAAAAATTAGGGCAATGTAATAGTGAACACGTGCGTGTGCTGAATATACATTCTTATAAATTATAGATATAAAATAATATTAACCAATAAATTTTTTTATCCTTATTGAAAAATAAATCTCAGTTTGAAAGTAACAAAAATTCCAAGTGTGTATCTACTTGGAGTTTTTGTTACTTTCAAGCTAAGATTTGTTTTTAGATGGAAAACTTTTGAAAGCTTTCAAAAATTTTACTATTCTCAAGTTTGAATATTTTTGCTTCGAAGTATAAAGTATATGTAGATGTACAAAGAATTGACTACATTTACAGGGAATCTTTAATTGGCCAATCATAGCTATTCTTCTGAAGAATGGAATAACTGTGTTTGGTTCGTTTCTTAACTACGGATGTTATTAAACCCGATTAGAATGCCGTCTAAATGTAGTCAATTATTTTCTGTATACTTACATATACTTCGTGCTTCGAAACAAAGATATTCAAACCTGAGAGTAGTAAAATTTTTGAAAACTTTCGAAGGTTTTCTTTCCTGAAGTGCTTGTATTCTTAATAGTTACATCATTTTATGTAAATATAGCAAATGTGCTAGAGGTACATTTTTTGTAAATTTCTTGATTAGTAATTAATTTATTGGTAGCGAAAATTTGATTGGATTTAATTTGTAGTATAGTATTTTGTAAATGTGCAATATAAGTATATTTCAATAAAATCTAATTTAAAATCTAATCCGTTTATATAAAATTAAATATGATTATCTATTGGGGAAGTTCATACTGTCTTGCTAATACTGTGCTATTTTTAATTATTAATAATCAAAACACTGTGGTTAGTTTGATATTTATACGTATTGTGATTCTTAAATTCAAAAATTATGTTAAATAAGGAATATGTCAGAAAAGTATTTTGAATACTTTGTATTTAAAATAGGATTCTTTACAATCAATATTCTGCTCTCGTTTACTAGAATATTGAATCTTGAACCTTTCAACTGTATTTCAGTTTTATTTAAATTACGATATTTTTTTAGCCACACTATTTCAAAAATTTAAACCGCTGTGACCAACCAACTGAAGATAATTACAAAAGAGGATGCAAAGATTAAAAACAAGAGCAGAACGGTGTATTGATTATAAAGGATCCTAATTTGAATAAAAAATATTCAAAATATTTTTCTGATATGTTATTTATTTTAAATAATCTTTATTTCATAATTTATAGACCGCATTGTGTACATTGTCCTGGCTTTTAATTAATTCTTTGGAGGAATAACACGAATAAAAATTTAGAGATAAATCAATATTGTTTAATATCTGTAATCATAAAGATTTCGAGTTTCTCGCGTTACATATAATATTAATGGCTAGCGAGTTTGCTGAATGGAGAACGGAATCGAGAATTATGGAACCAGACAGTCATTCGATTTTTTGTCATATTTGCATTCTTATGAGAATCGGCATGTGTCACGGGGAATTCAATTTCCCTAAGGCGGTAGTCAAGTTTCAAATAGGGTAATACTCAATTATTACATTCGCTCCGTTATTCTCGGTCATGTCAAAGAGCGTGAACCGACTCTCGCTAAGTCTCGCGAGCGAAAGAACCAAGAAGAAGTAGATCGATGCGGCTGTCAAGCGAGCTTGCACGAAGAATGCGAAATTAGAGTGTTATTACGTGAGACGCGCGGCCGCTTTAAAGACGGGAACATATTTCGTCGTGAAACGATCTTTGCATTTGCATACATAACATCCTACGCTTACACTTTGCTACGCCGTATATCTTGCACCGTGTATTATTTATATTTATACTTGAAACGAATTTAGAGAGCGAAATATCGGCATCGGTAAAATAAACTACTTCAATATTACGCTATAATACAGCAGCGGCCTCTCTTTCTCTCTTGCGCGGCAATCCATTTCCGGTTACTATCGTTAACTTTCTGTGAGTTGCATCTTACCTTGTTACTGTTCTGTCCCATGTCGAGCTCACGATTATAGCGTTTTTCACCGTAGATCCAGTCCTGAATTACCTTTTGAATTTCCGGCTTCTCTGGATCCACTAATCGAAAGGCAGTGATATTGGTCCCGCCGTGCTTGAATTCTTCTAAGTCGACGGTATGCAAGTCCTGAAAAGAATTCCGATTGATCGTGACATGAATTCCTATTAGTCACACGTTTCTGTACTAGATTATAAAATTTCATTTCAGCTACATTCTAGATACTGTGGAATATAGTCTTTTTTCATCATATTTGATAGATTTTTTTAAATGACATGATACTCATATACAATTTTTAGTAATACCTTAGATATAAATTAAGTAAAGAAGCTTCAAAGCTGTGTATCTTAGAAACTTCCAGATTTAAAATAACCTAACCCTGACTGAGATAATATTTTTTTCAATTCAAGTTCTTTTCAGTGGTTTAAGATGTTTATTTTAGCATCATTACCATTAAATTGATCTATTTAATTTATGATATTACTATTTCCAGCTTTAATTTAGAACTGTGTTTTCAAGACCGGTTATATTCGGCGTGCAGTTTAAAGTATACTGGAAAATGTATTCAAATATTCATAAAAAATATTATTGTACTAAAATCTAGTCTTGACCGCATTTAGCGCTTCTTTACTTAATTTGGTTTATTCATACAAGCAATATTCTTTATTCGATCGCTTGATATTCGATCCCCTACGAATATTATCTTATTTTACATCTAAATAAATATTATTTTATAGAAAATACAGATATAACAATAATAATTTAACAATTTTACGAATTCAAATAAAATTTTTCTCTTCTTCAAAATCGAGTGTGCAAATAGTAAACTCAAAACATTTTCTGGAAAAAGCTACGATGTCTTAAATCGAATTGGAAGATGGAAATTCTGTTTTATGGTTTACTGTGAATTAGTTACGTAAGATAAATCTCAATCGGATTCACATGGTAAAGCCGATGTGACGTTAGATTTTCTGAAGAATCTCTCACTACAAAACATTTCACGACTTGGCTTCGCAATCAGATTATATAAGGTCCCTCGGATCACTCTGACAGATGTCGAATCTAGTAAAACTGGACGATTTTTGTTTGCACTAGAGATTGATATTTTGTTAATTATTTTACTTTGTCAGTTTTTATCACATTGCGAAAATCTCACGTTCAACTTGTTAGAAGAAAAAAATATCCATGTTCTCTTCATTCTCTGTCACCCCTTGCTCTCCGCGACTATTTCCAGTAATCAAAGAATTAAAAGGTCGACGTTTTATATTGGATGAGGAAGTCATAAAAGCAGCGCAAGCGATTTGCGAACGCTTTTCAGTTAATGGATTTTGTATTGACAAGCGTAAAAGGAGTGAGATGAGATAATAAATGATTCCAATACGCAGAAAGCGTATTCTCTGAAAAAGATTATATTATATGAAATATATTTTGAAAGATTAAAGAGTGAATTGTTTATCTTAAAACTTAATTCTGTTTGTGTAATTTTTAGGGATGCACCGGATATCCGAAAAGTATTCGGTATCCGGTATTATCCGGCACTTTTTTACTATCCGACTAGATATCATTAGTATCCGGGAATATATCCGATTGAAATTTGATATCATTAAATAGTCAATACTTTATTATACAAATGTTCTAGATATAGGTAAGTATGCATATTCATAATGCTATACAATCTCATACATTGTTGCAAAATTCCAATTTTTTCATTTATATATATATATTTTTTTTTTTAAGAAGACATTTTCCTGGAATCCGGTCAGATATCCGACTCGAAGAAATTGCTTTCTCGGATATCCGATATCCGGTATCCAGTAATTTTACGATCCGGTGTATCCCTAGTAATTTTACTTTATTAAAATTTCACGGTCAAGTATTAACCCGTTTTTGTTTATATGATAAGTTAAAACATTGTATCGAAAAATTGTATTTACATTATTAAAATAAATACATGTAATATAGCACATATATTATACCATGTATTAGTATAAATGTTTAGTTCTAGATTTTTATTCGAAGTTTAGTTAGCAAAATATTGAACGTTTAACATTTAACTAAATTATGATAATATCTTCATTAATTTTCTTACTCTCTCTCTCTCTCTAAAAAAGAGAATTATTTTTTAAATTATTAAATACGCGATAAAAAAATAAAAAGAGACTTGCTATATTTCTTTTAAACAACGCGTATAATTTTCGATATACGATTTAAACCTATTATGCAAGTAGAAGAAAGTAAAAATACATTGCTTATGTTCTTTCTTGACTAGATAATTGTATTAAAAATATATTTAAAAAAAATCACATTAAAGTATTAAAAACAAAACTTTCGATAAGAGTAATTTCATTACAACAATTGTCTCAACGAATCGTAACCAATTGATCATTTATTTTTAAGTTTGCATCTCTCTTTTTTTGGAATTATTCTGAAATATAATATAAGATATGAAATGCATTGCCATTTATACTTGCCACGATTTGTACCTGAACAGGAAGGACATTTGAATTTGTATTCTTCGTGATAGTATTCAGGAGCTATCGACAGGAGTGGAGATAACTCAAGCATGGAGCATTTGCTTCAAACCCGGTATCTGTATCGGTGACGCTTGTGGGCCGACGTGATTTAAAGTCGCGTGCAGTTTGAAGGCGTATTCCGCCCATCTTTTCAAATACTCGCGAAGGATCGCGTCGCGGCCATTTATTATCCTTTGTCCTGCATCCGGAGCATGATGGATAAGTCCATGTCCCCGATCTGCTGTCTTCGCCAAGTAGATGGACACAGTTGGCGACATCGTATGTTCTCGATGTCTCACGAATCGATTGACCGCCGCTCAACGATCGATCATCGTCTCGCCTCGAGCTACATCCGGTTTGCACTCTTTCAAGATACGTTGCAACACAGCGGCGATATCGTTTGCCACATAGAATAACATGCAATAACGGCGGTCGATGGAAATCTCCGGTTTACTAACTTCCCTTGCCCTTAATTCCGTTCTATCCTTTATTACCCCTTTGGTGATCATTGCACAACGCGATTGTGAAATCTCTAGGGAGACAACACGAAGATGAAGGCCATGAAGAGTATCATTTTGAAGTTCGAAGATTATTACATTCAAAATTTGCACTTATGTTTAGTGAAGTGAAATGACAATATATTATGTAGAATTGACTTTTTGTTAATAAAAAAATGATATAATGTTTAAATTATAATATATATATATATAATATAATATTGAGATATATCAAGTGAAAAAAGAATAGACAAGTATTATAGATAAGTAGTAAAATTAAATCTTGTAAATAATAAATAGTATGTATTACATGTAAAGTCCTTGTTAAAAAAATTTGCTGTCGAATTTGTTAAAAGATTTTGAATATTATTTAAATATACATTAATTACATTGATATTTATTATTATTAGTTGAAAAAGCAAGAATAAATAAACAAGAATATGATATATGGATGTATCATTATAATTAATAAAACAATATAAAATAAATTAATTAATGGAATCCTTATATTTAATGTGCCATTATAATTATAATACATTTATTCAATAAATATATATATTAATATCTATATAATTAGTACCTTTGAGTAAATAGATAACGTAAAGAATAGATAATCTTAATGGTTACTAAATTTAAATTCTTTTGCTTATTGCTTAATGAGTTAAAAATTTCTGCTCATTTTATCATTGGAAAATCATTATGTTATCCCATTTGCTCATCAGTTCCAGTTACTTCACTCGACGTGTATTTAATAAACAACATAATATTGTAAGTATACACCGATTACTGTCATCGCAGGAATAACTGATAAAACAAGGGAGCAACGGCGGTGAAAGCTCGAAAGTGCTGTGAGGATACGATGGCAAGTGCTGTTATTGTATCCACTCGTGCAACCTTTTTCAATGTAGCGATTCATTGAGTCCTCTCTTTCATATACATTTTATTAACACGAGTTTCAAATGAGCGTGATTTTTCACGTTATGTGCGTCGAGAATTTTGTGATAATTGTGCTTTTCGTTGTGTTTAAGGTTTAAGGGGCTGCGCACAATTAAGGGAATAGGAAATAGAAACAGGGAACAATAGATTTCAACTTATCAGAAACCGCGTATTCCGGTGTAATCAGTTTCTAGTAGATTGAAATCTATTATTCCCTGTTCTTATTCCCTTTGTCTTTGATTGTGCGCAGGCGCTAAAATGTAAACAGTAAACAAATTGGTTAATTACAGACATCACAGTAGAGAACGTAAAGCCATATGTAACGTAATGTTGTTCAGTTTGAAACAATTTTCCAGATTTTAATGATTAATTCTATACCAGTTCTGTATCAATTTTGTTAAAAATAAATGTGTTAAATGTAAAGCAAATGTTACGACATTCTGTGCGCCAACCTATATTTCACAAATAGAGACTAGTGTCTTCATCTCTGCCCAATTCCGACTCTTGATACCACATCTAATAGAATTTCCACAAAGAACAAAATTTGCTCACACAGTTAAAAAACTGATACTCTACAAATATAGGTATATGGTTTTAATAAAGGAATTAAATGGTATGATATTTCGTGCTACCATATAGTTATCGTAACTCGATCTGATGACGGTCAGGACATAAATATCTATCGAATATTTTTTGTCTGTGACACGGAAAATAGATTGCAGTATCCTTTCCTCCGCCCTCGACATGAAAACAAAGATATGTGTAAATATATACCGTGTATACTATCAGAGATTTTTGTTCATCAGCAAAACTAACATACGGGCGAGTAACAAAGAGAATGGCTTTTTTTCTCAATGCGTTATCATGACGCCCGCGGCATATGATAGATTCGGCAAGAATATCACTTTTCACACAACACTGCATTCACGCGTGACTGTTACGGAGTCTATCACGAAATTTCGTTGGCTCGTAACTTGTTGTTTGAAACGGGAACTGCCAGCAAATCTGTATATGGGTGCATAGAGTATCATCGAGACCGTTTGACAGATGTTCAGTTTGTACACGGATGTGTATATAGTTTCGTATACTCGTGATGGCTTGGTCAAACAAAAAAATTTGCGGCAGTATGTTAAATATTTAATTAACAGTTAATATTTGCACGATCGCGGTGACAATTATGTACCAAAAAGAATTTTGTTAGTTTTGTTAGCTACTTTGTTAGTGTTGTTAGCTATTTTACTTTTCAGGAAAGACTAAACGTAAAGCAAAAATATTTCCCGTGATAAAATGTTCCATTATATTGCTCACGTTATACAGAAGGAGATATTAGATATTGATATACAATAGTATAGCTTTAGTTTTAGAAAAAACATTAAATAATAAGAATGATATCTATTATATAAGGCTGTAATTAAATCTCAATTCAGTTCATATTAAAATCTTTTGAGATAGCTCGGATTTTATATTTAAACGTTCAGTTTTACCTAATAATATATTGGGTTAACTTTCATACTCAATAGTTATAATCACTTTACTAATTTCATATTAAATATAACTATATCTATATATTTCTAAATATAACTGTAGAATCTATATATTTCTTTAAAAATAAACTTGAGTTCTTTAAAAGATTATTCAGGATTTCGCAGTTTTTTTTAATTAACTTCTTTAAACGACTTTCGAGATTTCAGTTTTCTGATTAAAGACTGTGTTGAAAGCCGTTTTATTTGAACGGAATTTTGCTTGAGAAGTATTCTATTTCAAGGCGGGAATAGGATATTCCTGCCCGAACTCAAGAGCTCCAAAGTGTAACGCGAAAATCCAAGAGCGTATCATCCTAAGCGATGAATATCCATAATAAGCACCTTAATAGCCAAGACTATAACGACTATAACAATCATCGTAACCGTAACAGGCATAATAACCGTAATGATCGCGCGGGGACGATACGTCGATGTCACGTAAATTCTAAGGAGCAGAATGCTAAAGCAAAATTCGCATGGTCTCAACTTCATCGTGAGATTGCGAAAGAATGGACTTCCACAATTTCATCACGAAATCACTGTTTCATGAGGCGAACTTAATTCGATGAAAGGTAATTCGTCGAAAGTCAAGCAGAGTGACCAAGCAAGATTCATTAATGTTCTCACCCAGTCCGCCGAGGAAAAGGCGCTCTGCCACAGTGTGTACCTATACCCGACCACGTGTAACATAGCCATGCGGACTTCCCGATCGTGCTGCGGAAAGGTCAGGTTGATGGATGATGGCCAATTTTTCCCTCCAAGAGCCTTGACGACTGACCGACGTAAGTGAAAATAAATAGTCTCCGACGCGGGACATATCGTCTCGAGAATAGAGTGAGGCACCGTTAAATTCCCCTATGCGATAGAGATCGGTCGCGACATTAAGCAATTATTAAGCAGCCTCTTATTCTTTTCATTTTGCCGAGTTTTTCCACGTTGAGAAATCTGGTCTACCTGTCCAATAATAATTTATCACTCGCTTTTCCACTATATGAGGTAATATTTCGAGTTAATTTGGTAATATTTTTTTTTAAGAGTTCCGTTCCATTTATTTTTGCGATTTTTTTCTGCGTAATAATTAATTAATATTAAGAGTAAATATCTTATGCAGTTTATAAATTAATAGTTCGAGCTGATAGCTAAGTTAAACGACGCGAAATTTACAAGGAAACCATTAAGGGCGATTATACATTATTAATGAAATTTATCATATATAACTAGCTTCATTAATCTTCTTCAAGTTGTTAATAAATATTAAATGAATGTTATATTAATTTTTGTCAGTTCATTCAAGATAGAAGCGACTTTGTAATAAGCGTTAAGTTGCGTTAATTATTATAATAAAATAAATTTTAGAATATAATACATTAATAAAATAAAATGATTGAAAAAGTGATTTTATGATGAATTTAGAGAATTCAGTGTCTGAATGTGCTAAACGCTCTGTTGTTTCAGATATTGGTGATCGACGTATAATATGTACATTCGTCGTCAGTATTAGTCCATGTTTTTCTCGTAAAACAAACAGACCATCGTCAGTAGAGTCAACGGAAAGAAGCCAAAGAAAAAGCGTAGCTCGATTCTTCCGCGCTCGAACAAATACCCTCGCTGATTTACATTTTAATGGATCTAAATTGAAATCTAGTAGGAGAGAGGGAAAAGTACCGAGATAAATTGCGCCGCTAGTGGTTATATAGCGTGTCCGTTTAAAGCTCTATTTATTTTTTATCACTTATTGCAGTCACGGATGTCGCGTCAGCGCGACTACGCGCTTCTCGTAGTGCGTCTCGACTGACGTGCCACCCTTTCCTCTTCCACTCGCGCCGTCGAGGCAGCTGTAAATTACTAATTATTCTGAGACGGCTTCCAATTTTAACTGCAGCAGGCCGACATTTCCACTTTTTACTCGTTCGAGAGTCACATTGCGCGTTTTGCACTCGCGTAACGTTTTCATTCTGTTCGCAATAAGCCTGCAGACGAAGCAAATTTTAAAAACGAATTTTACTTCTCGTACTGCAATTAAAAGTGACATTCTACACTTGTGATTTCACGATAAACCCCTTCATATCTTTCGTTCACGATTAAATCAATTATTCATGAAAATGATTTCTTTCTCTTGGAACTATAATCTAACATCGAACATGACATAATTTATTGATTCTTATTTGCATTGTTCGATCCTAAAGAATTCACATCCTTTTCAATTTAATATTTAACGTCAATCTAAAGAGTTCTCTTTAACTTGCCGATATATTCTGATGTCTTAATAATTTTTAATAAATTTCAATTTTAACATTTAATAAATTTACTATTAATTGTATTATTTAAGAAAATTAGAATATATTCTTTAAATGTTTCATCCTAAGTAACTATTTATTCATAATATCGATAAAATTTATCATATCGCTTCAAAGTTTCATATAGCGCGGCAGTATGAAATAAATTATTATATTCAGTATAAAATAAATTATTATATTCATAAATCATTATATAATAATGAGATAGCCACAAAATAATACCGTGAACACTATTCGACGTTATGTTGAACTATTTTACATTTAGCTGTAATCACGGAGGATTACCGAATGGCAATTCTGACCAATCATTCGCACAGATTTCTCTTTTTAGTTGTAATTTACGAGAGGTTCGAATATATTCCAGAAGTAAAGTTATCGATCTAGAATCTTCGTGGGAGCGCCAATTCCTTCAGCGTAGTTTCCTCGACAGAGACTGAAGACAGCGAGAGCCGCAGGTGGCTGACACGATGAAGATCGCGAGAATTAGTCTTACAAGCAACGCGCCTGATGTAATTTCGTGACTCTTACGTCTATTCTGGATTACTTCGTGGCTTATGATGGACGGAAAGTCGATTGTTAATCACATTTAATCTTGGGTACCTACCAGTGATGTGATAAGGTAGCTGTGATAGTCGCTCATCATTCCAATCTGTTGCGCTTGTTTCAGCACATCGTAGATCCTCTCGGTGGAACAATCCAATACGATATGCGACTCCGCGGAATTTTTTATTTGTTTTAGCAGCGGCCTGAAATAAAACAATATTCTGTGTAAAATATATTCTTAAATTTATATATAAAGAGAATATCGAATACTGATAAAAGCGACGAACAAAAGACCTTAAACTATATCAAAAAGTTTGTTTCATACAGGAACATCTCATTCTTTATTTAAAATTCTTTTTAGTTTGAAAAATTGTAAATATCTAAAACGTGCTGAAATTAGAATGAATTTTTAATATTTTCCAATAACAGTTTGAAAATATTTGGAGGATATCGCAATTAAGTATATTCTTATTCTTAATACATTCTGAGAACATTTTAGTGTACTATCAACAAGAGCACATTCTCAGTATATTCCTAGCATATTCTAAGAACACTTGCAACACATTTTTAGTATATCCTCAGCATACTTTCAGCATAATATTATAACGACAGGCTCAGAATTAAACTTCGCTGATTTCAATGAAACTTGGTAAAATTACAAAGTGAGTGCTCTTGAACATAATGATACTCCTATTTGGAGGTAAACAATTAATCGTTTGCGAGATATTTTCAAGGTAATATTAAGTTTAGTGATGCCGTTAGTAAAGTTTTTTAGACGTTTACACTTGTGGCATATACTATACTATATATACTATACCACTAATATTTGTAGCATAGTGGATATTGTTTTTATTATAACTTTTAGCCTTAAATTTATAAAAGTTCCTTTGTTAGATGGAAGTTAATTAGGAGAATTATTTTAGGAGAGTAGAAAATCCATAATAAAAATCTATAATAAAATTAATTTATTATTATATTAAAGATGTATATATCACATCTCAAAGCATTATCAAAAATAGAAAAATTTCACAGGTTATTCTATTACGTTATAATATTATTACATCTGAATATCTGTGTAAAATTTAAATTTTTTAATATCGCATTTGCTCATGTTGGTAAAAATAGTTGCCAATAAGAAAGTGCAATACTAAAAAATTTTAATAAAAAATTCTGAAAAAATTCTTAGAGCTCTATGAGAAGAAAATAAACAATTTTCTTGCTGTTTTTTTGTAAAGTTGATAGTACCTACTTGAGTAAAAAATTATTGAAGATCGGCGATATTTATAATTAATATCTTGTTAACTACTATGAAAATTGCAAAATGGTAGAGGACTTTTCGACTCATTGTCAGTTTAATCTATTTGCACAAGAGCGCTTTGTCAATAATTGCGGAACATCCTGTATATTCTAATGATATTGGTTCTTTTGGCTGATACTTTGATATTATACAGCCCAAACACCTCCAATAATAATTAAAAAATAGTAATAATTAAAAACAATAGTAATTCAATAATTATTTTTCTATTATAAAAAATTATTGTATAAAGAGAAAAAATTAATTGATGATAGGATGAAGTCGAGTCAAATTAAAAAAACTAATTACCATGTTTCTTAGCCACAGATATTCAAATATGTATGTCCTAATATAATTGGAACAAATAGCAAAAAATTTAAAGAGGTCAATAGAAATTTTTAATTAAAATTTCCTGATGTAGTCTGTCGATAATTGGTAGAAGAAAGACAAATATCAAGTACATATCTAATATAATAATATGAAACTTGATCTTTTTGCAGATCTGTTCGCGTGAAAACTCATTCGCTCACTCGCTCTCACGATGCTCTTCGGGGACAGAACGGTTCCGATTCCGGACATGTTTTTCGTCGTGTACCACTGATAAAAATTTCATACTACTGCTGGTTGGCTCTCCAGCCTCTCGGAGGCTACCTTTCAGGTCTCTCTCTCTCTCTCTCTCTCTCTCTCTCTTTCCTTCCTCCCTCCCCCCCTCCCTCCCTCCCTCTCTCTCTCCCTTCCCCTCTTTCTCTCTCTCTCGCTTCCCGTCATTCAACATGCACGATAATGCGAATCTCCTTATGCAGCCCGTGGAAGTCAGGACCCGAGCTCGCCATGGGAATTTTTCATGCTCTATGCATAATTTAACGAAAGTGCCCTTTATGCTCGCGTTGCTCTCGTAGCCGTATCGTCCTGTGAATTTCATTTCTGTCCCCGCTGCCGGCAACGACGATTGCATCTCTTTCTGCGTCTGCGACTTTATCGAACGATAGAGAAGAGTGAGTGTTGACTGAAATGGGAGTTATGGTAGTTTTGAATAAACAATTGTAACTTCCTTTGGGATTAAATGCATTAATTTTCTCATTATTTTATTGTTATATTAATTTCATTACATTAAAGAGCTAAGCTTATAAGCAGCATCATTATTTCATTTCTTGAAGTCTATCATATTTTTGTGTAAAACATCTCATATCTCTCATACTTCAAAGCTATTATATTAGAGGAGAAGGTGTTATGACCAGTGTATATATTGTGGCCTTAATATCTCCGCTATTGTATAGCGAATCCTAATGATTACTTATGGAATTATTAGTTCAGTAGCTCGCCGTTATACCATGACGCTAATATTACCAATACTCAATAACCAGCACTTATTATAACGCATTTTTATTTTCAAGTATTTCGAAACATTTCTGAGGTACATTTTAGCATTTAATTACACCTACTTCCCCTCATTTTTCTTAAACTTGAGCGTATTATCACATGAATATATGTATTTTTGAGTGTGTTATTTGCTATTTAACATATTACTTGACTGTATATATTTTGAATTATGCAAATTTAAACAATAGCATGGCATTTTGCTAATGTGGCCCTCTATGGATATTGATTACTTATGACCTCTTTTTTTGAGGTTTTCGTATCATAATAATTATTTGATAATCGATTGTAGCTCTACTGTTAATCTATAGTTTATATTACGTGTACTATTTTTATATAGTACTGAAATTTTTAGTACTCAGTTTATATACAGAAGTTATGCGAATGTATACATTCATTTGCATACATTTTAAAATGTTTTACTTTTTTGATAATTTTGTAACCAAATACTGTTTTCTAAACAAAACTAATATTTTAAGGCTTTTTTAATGGAAGGCCACATTACCACCCATTTTTTTCTTCGAGTCATTATGCAATGTCGCCACATTTTTATTAATAACATCCTAAGTAATAAATATTTCGTAACTTTGAGTCCAGAATCGATTCAACAACATTTTAACGAATGTAATTGTCAAGTTTTAAACTTAAATATTGATTATTAACAAAGTTATTGTGTAAATGTAATTGGGGTATCTCATAATATACCACCTTCTCCTCTATGTATTAAAGCTATTATATTATTACTATTATTATTATAGTCAAATATACTTTCAAGCGTTACATATTGATCAGCATTATATTAAAAAAATCGTTTCTCAAATAGTTATTGAATTATAATATTAATCCTTAAACGTAGTTTATATAATATATGTATATGTCTTAACATATGACTTGATCGGCATTACGACCATGCCATTGTTTCGTAGCGGTAGTTTGCTATAGTAATAAACGTTCAACAGCGTCACGTATTTCATACAATATATCCTGTCTTTGGATGGCTTTACGATATTACAGAGAAATAACCGTGAAATATTTCGAAATATTGTAACATTTTGGCAATTTCTCGACGCCGGTTACTCGCATTTTGTCACTTCTCAGTCCTTAAAGGCTTATCGTATTTTCATCGTGTTGGCCAATAACCTGACTCTTATCCGAAATTACTCTAAGAATTGCAAAATTTCTAGAAAAATCTTCTGTGATTCTATCGACACGAAATTTAAACATTTATTTGATCAATCATGATTGTGAAGACATATTTGTTTAGAAATTTGTGCATATTTTGTGGCACTATATTTAATGATTTTTTGAAGATGTGATTTCTGAGAGTTTGAATATTTAAAAGTAATTTTTTTCGTAACACATACAGGTACACATACTTGCACATGTTTCCTATTTTGTTCTTATAATATTGCACGCACGTGTAAACATAGAAATTAATGTGGTTTTATAATTTATGTAAAGCCAATCTTTAAATAAAAATTTATTAATTTTTTATTTTTTTTTGTTATCGTAACTAATAAGAATAACGTTTTATTTTATCGAAAAAACATGAATAATTTTTGAAAATAATGTGCTTATAATAGTTTGACAACGTTCGCTCCAATGAATCATACCATTTACATTATTTATCGTTATCAACGCACGATTGACGATTAATACGATAATTACGAATATGACATTATTTGCTATTAATGTTATCATTACTATGTAATTGCGTAATGATTGTCACTCTAAATTAGTTATCCCGTCACGTTTGTACCGATTCTAAGCTGTGCGCGTTTTCTCTCTCAATTACATTGATGACTATAGATATTGCAGCAATCACGTTGTGTTAACTCGGATAACCCGAGGTAGACATTCATCCGATACCAAGTGTTAATGTGTATTATATGTGCGCGCAGAATAATTATTTCCCAATCAATTCCACAAAGTTTGCACGTTGTGAGTATATATTATAAAATATATTTTGTAACATATTATATTCTATAATTTGTTCCATTATAAGGACGTTAACTTTCCATCGCACCTATTTTAGAAAATCTGATATTATAGCATATATATGAAAGACATGAGATTCTTATATGATGGAAAATAATGAGGTAACATTCTAACTTTTCAAACATGAATTTTCACGAATATAAAACGACATGTACAGATTTTGGTATAAATGAATACAAATTGAAGAGTGAAAAAGAAATGTGTATTGAAATTTTATAAATCTCGTCATTAATTGTCATTTACCAAACATAATTTAATCTAAAGCAACAATTTATAAAATTATATGTTAATCGTTTTTAATCGTAATATTATTTTCGATTATTGCGGAAATATACGAATAACTTTCTGTGCGAATGCACTCGCGTAATTAATCATAAATATATTTTTGTAATATCGATCATGCGCAATATAAATTTTGTCAACGATAAGAGATCGATATGTTGCTTCGCAGGAGAAATAACTATCTTATGTTCGAATCTCTTTTCCTCTCGATATAATTCTCGATTTTACGAGGTGCACTCTAGAAAGAATCAAACAGCCTAACGTAAGACGAGGAAATATCTTCCATTTGCTCTTTTTTTTCTTTTCCCGCAAGGAAAAGGCCACTCCTTGCGGTACTTCAGTCTACCGTCACCGCTCCAGATAAGCTTTCGAGAGATGGCTCGTGTGATAGTCAGCCTCTTGCGAGAGGTTGCGAGAAGAGTGAAAAGACGTACCGTCTCGAAACGCATAACAACCAGAGAGGACAGTCTCGGAATTTTTAATCTTCTCGCGTGTAGGAAGAGAGTTACGAATGAACGCCATGGATCTGACGCGAATCTCTTTTGAATTGTGAGACAAAAGATAAGAATACAAAGCAAAGTTCGTAATTGCCGTATTTTTTTACATCTTTGTAAATAAATACGATGTGTATGTCATGATATGTAGTTTTCTCATAAAATATTTAAACTTATATGCATTACAAAAATATACATAAAACAAATTTTTTAATAAGAGAACAAAATAAAAAATGATCGTAATAAATTTCGGTTTATAATTTTTTAATAGAAGAACAAAATAAAAATTGATCGTAATAAATTTCGGTTTATTGTCATAGATTAGATTGAAATCTTTTCATTTTTCGCAGTTTACAGATACTCTTGAAATCTGTACAATTTTTAAATAAATATAATGAGAAATATTATTACGTGTATAATACATTTTAATAAAGGTACATTCCTGTAAATAATATTTGTCAAATAAATTTGAATAAATAAGATTTTAGTCGATCATTGTGCTTGCTAAGATATGATAAATTTTACGTGAATATACGGTAGCAAAAGCAATTATTCATCAGATACGTGCTATCGAGATGCGTGGATTCTCTCTATTTATAATGATGAAACGACGAAGGACGATGCATTAATGAAAAACGCGTTCAGCAATTCGATACGCTCGATAATCAATATCCTCGATGGTTACGCGCTGCTCCAATATTTGCTTTTCATCAAGAAAATGCAAAATGCCGAGAACATATCAATTTCGTAGCCTCGTTAAATGAATGGCGCAAATCTCCACATATACAAGGAGCTATTGGGACCATGTGTCTGATCTCGCACGATTTTTTTTTCTTGAACTATCATTCCTCAATGTGATAAAGTTAGTCTTTTTACTTATTTAATAAGAATTATGCAGCGCATATATAACAATAAAAATTTTTTGGAACTTATAGTAAAAATTTTTTTTAAGATGAAACAAGAGATTTAAATATTATATTTACTTTTCAGATTATACTTATGTAATTTTTCTATTTTTTTAATCCGGAATTCAACCTATCTTTTTGTAGAGAAAATGTAAGGTTCAAATATTTATTCTTCAGAGACTACACTTATATAATCCATCCAATTTGATTACAATAAAAAAATTTAACTTTTCATTTCATCATTATCATGTTAATTATATTGAAAGCAACTTACAATTATTCAACATTTAGATACGATATGATGAAATTATATCTGATATTACGTTAGTTTCATTTCATGTTAGTTCAATTCAATCGGTGCATGATATCAAATAGTATATTGAAATCGGATAATCAATAAAGCACAGAGTTGCGTGAGTCGATTAAACGCTTTATTGCGGCCACACGTTGCAGGAAAAGTACTTCAGTTCTCGGCAGTTAACGCGTTCCTGCTTTACAAAGTGCTTTCACCGTCTCGAAAAGACGAGAGTAATACTTTTCGAGATGGTAAAACTTACGAAAGTAATAAAAATAACGTAGTACACTGTTGGTGTTATTGTATACTGGTCCTCTGTCACCGATTTAATTCCCTTCGATTTTCAATTTTGTGATTCGCTATTGACTCTAAGAGAAGATCCTCGACAGTCTCTTGACTCTGATTATGATAGCAGCGTTAGCTTAGCTCGATTCGAGAAGAAGCACAAGAATAAAATAAATACGATATTTATTGACAACATTAGACGGAAAATGAATCTTAAATCTCATATGAAACTTGAATGAGTATTTATTTAATAGCATTATGAAATATTATAAAGAACAATCTTCAGTGCTGTAATTAAGAAATTTTTATGTAGAAATTTAAATGAATTATAGCTAAAATATATCTACAGTCCACTTGATGTGTTACAAAGAAGCATTTTTTTTATTGATTAATTAATAAAGTTCTTTTTTCAATTGGTCATTTAAATATTTCAAAGTATTTGTACCATTAAGTATAGAAATATCTATAAAAAGCACATTGCGAAAATCAATTTTTCAGCAAATTGTTATATTATAAATTATTAAATATTAATAATAATAAGATTGAAAGACCGCTAATGTTAAACATAATACTTTAAATTAAGAAGCGCCACAACGGTCAGAACGTTAAGATGTTGAACTATTGTAAATTCATTTAAATGAATTAATTTCAGAAATGATAATTGCGTGCCGATATGGTTGTCGGACTTTCAACGC
>NW_017256866.1:513973-580278 GCF_001594055.1 Mycetomoellerius zeteki | reverse complement strand
TCCGACAACCATATCGGCACGCAATTATCATTTCTGAAATTAATTCATTTAAATGAATTTACAATAGTTCAACATCTTAACGTTCTGACCGTTATGGCGCTTCTTAATTTAAAGTATTATTAAATATTATTTATAACAATTTATTGAAAAATGATTTTTACATTTTTATTATAAAGTAGAAATGCTTAAACAATTATAATTTTACTTCGGTAATCCTTTTAAAAGGACACAGTTGAAGTTAAGTGGACTTTAAAGTACAGACATTCAATAGAATAATTTATCTTCTGTTAATTAAGTACTGTTTTGTTATACCTTCGACGGGATCTTTACTTCACCTGTCGACGGGATTTCCTCAGCGAAGATCCAACTTAGTGAGTCGGTTTTGAGTGAAACGGAAGCAGAAGTTGGGACAGAGGTGGAGGAAGATAAGTGAGCTTCCTGTTGTTATGTACTCTTAGGTCGCCCCGAGGGAGAGAATCACTGCGTCAGTTACAGCGAGGCTGCGTTACGTCATGCCTTTTCTTTTGGTAAGTCTCGGGAGGCTCCTTTGGCTGAGTCGGATGAATTTCTCTATTCGACCGGTCTACAAAAAGAACGGTACTCCGCGCAATACTTTGTCACAATGTCGGTCTGTTCCGTGAGCTTGCCCATCTTACTATCTTCGTGGAAAAACGCACAGAATTCCATTCTCTTTGTTATATTACGTCCATTGTTTTAACGAATTATCATCAAATGTTCTGTCTTGAAAATGATCCTTGAATGACATCAAGTTATTCAACATGGAAAACGTATACGTAGAAAACAAACATAGGTCGGTATTCGTAGTCAGTTCTTATATTCAAGACCGTCTTAAGTTCAGTCTTGAGATGTCACGAACCAATTAGAGGGCCGCATTAGCGTCTTAAGATATTACTTAAGACGGTCTTCAAATAAGAACAGACTATGAATATCGGCCATAGAAAGCTGTAACTCCATGTATGAGATTAATTAAGATTAATTATATTTTGAAAAAAATTCAAAGTTTTATTTCCTTAAATCATATCTATGATAGAAACCGATATGCTCTCTTGTATCTATTACGTTAAAATTTTAATAAGCTCACAGCGATGTGATTTTGTTCGTTTGAACTGTTAATTTTTGGCGACATATCTGTATGAAAGACAATCAATAAATAAAAGTTGTTTTATTTTAAAGCAATTATTTTTTTGGATATCAATTGATTCATCTCATTATTCTGTGCATAAAAGTATTATCGAAAAATGAATAATCGACGAGATATTTTATATATTTAGGTCAAAATGAGATATTTTACATTTTATATTTTACATTTTATATTTTATGTCAAAATATATCAATGTGTCCAATGTTCCAAAGAGTGTTCTCTGAAGATTTTAGAGCGTCAGCTTCGAGGATTATATTTATGGAACATTTATGGAACATTTTCCTCTAATAAGTTAATAATCTTTCATTTTACCTAACAATAACTTACGTTACTAGACACAAAGAGCCCAGAACCCATATAAAAATGAACAAGGTTCTTTATGAGATTCTTGATTCTTTCAATATAAAAGTTGTAGTCTTTAAAATTTTTTATATAACAGTACGTAGAGGATTATAGAAGAAAGAGTTATGATTTTTGAGAGTGATTTCGCTTTATTATTTCATATGAGGAATAATTCGTCCATAATAGACTCGCAATGTTCTGTGACACATGTTATCATCATAAATTGGTCGAGATCCTTTCAGAACGGGTAGCAAAGACGAAGTCGCAAAGTTGGCGCGTAAACGTGAGAAACAAGAGCGTCCTTAACGCTGCACACTCGGAATTAAGGCGATAAGAGCGCTGGCAGGAGTAATAAAGGAGACGCGCGGCTTATTTCCGGGTCTGCTTGCCGGGGTTGCCGCAGGAATACCGTACAGATGCGCGACGGAACAAATTTTCTCGCGTCGCCTATAATTTTAAGAGAGCTGCACCCGACTCGTGGAAGCAAGATAAATATCTCCCCTCCGGTCTAGAAGAGAAAGATAGACGGAGAGGTAGGAGGAAAGGCTTTTTATTCGCTTCAATCTTTCTCTGTCTCTTTTCTTTCTAAAATTCTCTACTAGTAGTACGAATTTCAAGTTCCTAAAACGACACCAACCGACGCTTTTTAACAGACGGTCTGAGAAAGAATAGAGTCACCTAACTGTTTGATCATTGGACGCGAGAGATATATCAGCCGTTTCGCGACTTCACGGTTGAATAAGATGCTTCGAAGAGATAGCGTTCTTCTTTGTAGCTTACCCAGCAGTCATGTAAAACTGTATTTTCAAAGTAATCGCACTTGGAAAAGTGTAACATACCGAGCGTAATCGTGAGACGGATAAGCGCACCGTGATATTTAGAATATATCAGAATATATTCTCCCCTTATCTTGACAAACTCTACAAAAGTAGATTCAAATTGGCACACCTTATCGAGTCAGATAAGAGAAATGGATGTAAATTTCGTAAATAATGTTTTAATTTAAATATTACATAAAAATCTGTAACGTTCAAAAGTGCACATATATATACAATTTTTTAAATATGATTTAATATAATTTAATATAATTTTTAATATGATTAGTTTAATATCTATTAATGAAAACGTATTAAAATTAAAAGGTATAAGTTTCAATTAAATATTTAACATAAATTAATGATAAATTAATGATAAATTTGATACATGATACTTTTCATTATTAAGTCTACAGGAGCGAGTGCTGCATATTTTCAACGTTTATACCTTAACATTAAATTCAGAGTAAATTCGGGACCTGCGCAGATCAGGTATGCTTAAGTAGGTGATGGAAATGTGCATAGTATTGAATACTGAAATATAGTACGTCTGACCGCCAAAGAGACTATGTATTGATGTATAATACATATATATCTCAATAAATATCAATAAATTCTTTAGATATAAGGTGTTTTTTAATAAAACTAGTTAAAAAATTGTTTTTTTTTTATTTAATAACAAGATGATGTCGCCTCTAAAGGATTAATTTATAAATCGAAACGGAACACAGGAAGAAAAGAACGAAGGGGATGATAATTTTTTGATTTAAAAATTTAATTAATTCGTAACTGTTCTGAAGAGATTTGTGTACCGCGAGACTTAAATAATTTACTGCATTATATAAAATTCCTTAATTAAAATTGAGTAAATTCATTTTAATTGGAACCTGTAGCGAACATCGACACGGACTTCAATTAGGACTTTTTACGACGTGAAAAATTGCGTACACAGGTCGTACATACCAGACAAGTCGAGTTATATATTGCAACGACTTTATCAGACACGGTTTTTTACCCGGAGATGTGTTGCACGTGTTCAAGCATTAGTTTGTGACGTTTCCAAAACGGCGATGGTACGTGCGAAATATGGACGTGGTCCTCACCACACTCAGCTCAGGATGGATCGTCCTGTCGACTCTCGTCTCTTTTTCGCATCAAGTGTTGGACGCGTTACTGACGCATATCCTCTGCTTCGTGTGAGAGAATCTGACGATGCGAGGAAAAGTGTAAGCTCACCAACCGACAAGCAAAGCTCTGAGGAGGCGAATGCGGAAGCGCTTCATAAAACGAGGAGAATAATTTCATTCCCCTTCGTGGGCGCGCACGGATTAATTTCGCATCAAAGTACGCTGTGAGGAGTTAAGGCATCGCGATGAGCGACGATGCGCACCAGCGATGACAATTTTATTCTTCGCTCTTAATTCATTCTGTCCAGAAGACGCGACGCTCGCCGATTTCTCATTGTTCCTTTATACCAGACGTTAATGAGTTAATTACGGCTCGCGGTCGTGTCGCCAACAGTCTCGCTTAATTAACTTACTTGGTCATTTCCTGTCTAGTTTCTAGATTGCCGGATCACTTGGCCGTGATATAAGTAGAAATGGAAAATTGGGTTAACCACACTTGACACCCGCGGTACGGCAGAGTCGGATTACAACTCTAAATAACTGATTGCAACCAGTCAATGCGCCAATTCATTCGTGTGCAGTTGACGCAACTTAGTAAATGCAAGGTTTCGTACCATGATATCTTTTATATATATATATATATATATACTAAATGAACATTGTAAATGTTAGGAAAAGTGCTGGCTTCACTTTGAGAATGTTTTATATGAAATACAAAGAACGATACAGTGATTATATGAAACAATTATGGTGTCTAACAAATTTGCTTTTTAATTATAAAAACGGATATTTTCTAAACAGTTACTATTTTATAATTTTCAATGATTTCCACTAATATTTTATTAAAGAAATTATATTAATTTCTATATATAATAATATAATTTCTTTAATAAAATATTAGTGGAAATCATTGAAAATTATAAAATAGTAACTGTTTAGAAAATATCCGTTTTTATAATTAAAAAGCAAATTTGTTAAATAATTAATATTACGGTTTGAATTTTGAATTATTGTCCATTATTTATATTATTAATAAAGTGTGGTTTTCATGAAAATTTCTTCCTTCCTTTATTAATGTCTAAAATAAGTTTATATATATTCTCTTTTATAAATATAAAATTTTTTTACAAGTAACTAATTAAAAAGATTAAAAAGATATTAACTAGTTCATTTGAAACACTCAGCGAAGTCGGAAGTCGTGTAAGAATATGTGCTCAATATAGTGAGTTTCAATTCTTTGTGCGCGCTTTGTTGCTGTAACATTAATTACTTAGTGGATACTCTTTAGCGGATGTTTTTTCCGGCTTCGTTTCTCAGTGCCGTACGGACGATCATTCCCTTTTTGCTGTTGGACAACCCGGTTGGAATGCAGAAATAATCGATACTTCGGCGGCTACTAGACTAGTTGGTACCGAAGATAAACTGAAAGAAGGTCACTCGGACCCGAGCGAAAACTACGGGAATAAAGAAAGTAATTTATTCCGCTTGTCTACGTCGTCAGGAAGACGCGCGTTTATTACATTCTAGGTCGGATATCTTCGGCAAAGTTTCGACTGTAGTAAAAGAAGCAACAAAACTCTACCCGATAGAGACGATTATTCGTGTACATTTGTCTCGTTCGTTTTTCGAAATTTTTCTTCTTTCGCTAGATTTATGTCGTAAAACTACACAACCAATCGCTATAAATTTCTTCTCTGTTGTCAATTCGCAAATGTCTTAACTTTAATGAATTTTAGTAGTTTATTTATAATCGTTTTTTCATCACATTATAGTCGCACTAAGAGAAAAGTGTTTGATATTTAAGATTGTAATTGTATGATGAAGTAACTATAGTTAGGAGTTCATTTTTGTAGTTATTATTGCTATAATGTTAGTAATAATAATTATATTGATATCTCTCTCTCCCCCTCTCCCTCTATATATATATATATATACACATATAGTCTGCAATTTTTAATGAGTATAAATAAAGTTTAACAAAATGTTTGCGTATCAATTAATTTTATTGATGAAAAATATGCTAAAATCGAGTAAATGCTAAGATTAATATTTAAGACTGAAAAGATAAAATCGAAAAACAGTTTCAAATTTAGTAGCAGCTATTTAAAAAGTTATTAATAATATTAAAAACGATATGTTAGAAAAAATTTTTACGAGTTTTCGTAACAAAAATTGTGTTTTGTACAAATTCAGATAGTGCGCACTCCGAAAAAATTACTCCTTGGGATTATGAGCATATTTTTCATCAATAAAATTAATTGATACACAAACATTTTGTTAAATTTTATTTATACTCATTAAAAATTGCAGAATTTTCTCTTTTCAACACAATTTTTGTTTTTTCAATAAATGAATACCTTCGAAAATGACAGCTGATTAGTTTCAACACCTTCCTGTGGGACACCTAGTAATATATAGTTGGCATTAAAAATGATTATAATTTATAGTTATTTTCAGCGTCTTAACTGTATGTATATTTTTTTATATAGAACTATAAATATAATAATTATTATTAACATTATAACAGTAATAACTATAACAATAGAGATCTTAACTACTTGATCATATGATTATAGTCACAAATATTAAACACTTTCCTTTCAATGTGCGATTTTCAATTGAATGTATATCACCAATAATTTATAAGCTCAGTTTATTGTTATGAATCAATTGTTTGGCATGTGCATTAAAGATAATTTATTATTAGAATTACCTATTATTTTCAATTAACAATTTTAATCGTCATAATATTAATTATGTAGGAATTCAAAACACTAACTAAAGGATAACGCTATATATCTTCATGTTAATCCTTTACAAGTACATTAAAAATCAGCATTGCTGTTTGCTTTGTTAATTCGTGATAATATGCACGTTTGCTCTTTCATTATGCGATTTAAATTGGAGAAATCCGAATCTATACTTTACGTGCAAATAAAGTATGTGTATATTTGTTTGTTATAAGTTTCATTGTAGATTGGAAAACATCAATGTTTTTATGTTTCAGCGCAAGTAAAAAGCTGCCTTTGAGAATTGTTCTGATTAGTAGTTATAAAAGGATATTTATAAAGATATCTCTCTGTCTTTCTCTTTCTCTCTCTCTCTCTCTCTCTCTCTCTCTCTCTCTCTCTGTCTCTCTCTTTACTTTTATACGTAATTGGATATATCGCTTTACACAGAAATTCCGTGATATTTTTTTGTATCGCCGTTTTTATAAGATAGACGTTCGGTAAATCATATTAATTCAAACATATACAAGATTTTTGCATTGTTTTCATATACATTTTGCGCAAATAAATTGTTTTATGTAATAAAAAAATTATTATATACAATAAATAATGATGTTATTAGAAATCATCATTTGAAAGTTATATGATTCGGCTACTCTTCTTCAATTTCGATTGTTATATTGTTGAAGTCGTAGCATATGATAAAAGCGTCGCAATTATACATTTTGCCCGTTGATCGTAAAAATAGTGATTAACTAGTATGAATACTTCGCGAATCTCGTCTATTTTGCAGTGTTGCATCCGACTGATATCTTTCATGCGCGACATATACCGTACGACTGACTGAATAGGAATAAGCGAAGAAGCCCCGACGGAACGTGAGTACCAAACATGTCGAGTAGCGGGATAACGCATTGCAGTCTGTCGAGCGTTTCGTCGAAAATATCGCTGTACTGTTGCGCGGGGAATTGCGCAATAAACTTCCAATTTTACGAACAATGCGTGGATACCATTGCTTCTTTAACGGAGAAATAAGTGTCACGCGGTTTACGACCAATGCGCATACAAAAGAATTCCCTCCGTTCGGTCTAACTGTCTAACATGTGCCATCATTGAATCTCCCTGACGAGAACGTATTTTTCAAAAGTACGAATCAACATTTTTACATGATTGTAAAAAATTGTAAAAAATATAGTCATGTTTCATTCGTTCGATATTTCTTATGTTATGTTTACGCATTTCATTTTCGCATCGCGAAAATATATCCATCAGCATCAAAGTTTTTTTACAACAGTCTATTTACGCGTTTATAAAGTCCATGGAAATGCAATTTATGTAACGTGTTGGACTACGAATACAAACGGTACAGGTTCGTTAAGAAACTTTCATTGCGTTTCTTCGCAATTCCAGACACGTCGGGATTCCAACGATGTTTCAAGACAGTACGAGAGATATCTTGGCTGCCAAAGTTGAACGAAATTCGTCTTGGTATTGTAAATTTTCCTATTGTTTTGCGTCAAACTTATGCGATCTTCGTAATCTCCGCAAGAACGATCCACCACAGCCTGTCGTCGCGTCCCAAAAAGCGCTTTGTGCTTACGAATTATTTACTCTCGTGTCTTCGATCGTGGTGGCAGAGAACCGCCACATTTTGCCAGCTTCTTGCTTCGTTAATAATGTTACCATGTGAAGTATCGTAAAGCAGACGATTCCTCTTGGTAACGAGAAAATGGCGGAAATCGGAGAACCGTGTCTCTTTAACGGTTGCGCTAGAAAGTCTCTGTTTGAAATTTTAATGACTAAATCCATCGTCTTTTGCGATGTAAGCACTTTTCAAGCGGTTACAAATCTTTATAGATTTTTAATCGATATTACCTACGTGAAAAATGTGACAGACTTTGTTCATCTCTTGAAAGGCAATTTTTCTTTCGTTTCCAAGGCGATCGATGATTCTTTCAATTCTTATTGTGATATTAATACAAAACACAATGTAAAATGTAGAGAAAAATTTGTCTTCGCGTAAACTTAACTTTTACTATTATATATATTTATAACTTTTATAAACCCAATACTTTTATAATTTCATATATTAACTCCGTTACATAAATTAAATGTTTATTGAGAGAAGTGAGCAATACCCAACTTGAAATTTTCATCGTATGACATGTTTTGCTTGCAACATAAAAAGAAACGTAAATGAGCTATTTTTGCACGGTTAATTTTAAATGCCTTCTAACATCCCAATTTTCGAGCAAGTATGCCTTATAAAAAAAATTTCATTGTCCAATCGTTTTCTGACAATCAAAACCCTTTCTTTTTTTCGTAAATTTTACTATCGGAAACTTATACAGTTGTCTTATTCCACCTTGTCAGGAGTAGGAAAAAGAAAAAGAGCGATGTCGTTTAAGTCCACTCTTACGTATCCATTCGGCTCCGTTAGTTCTCCAGTAGACGCGATGCTAGGAGCATTACCCTGAAGACCGGCGCCCGCGAAATGAGGTTTCCATCAGTTAGTTTGCAAATTCCCACGAGTTACTTGGCCGCATAACGACGGAGTTTCAGTGCGCGAGGCGTGCTCAAACTCACGTTAGCTCGATCGGGGTGGCTCGGGTTAAACTTTTACTAGAAAAGTGTCTGCCTCATCTTCGAGGTCGCGTGCTGGACACTTGCGCTTATTCAAAATGAAAGTGTATTCATAAAACATAGAAATTGTAATATCTTCTATCGTACCTCACAATGAAATAATTGTATTAAGGAATAAAATGTGTTTGCGGCTTAATAGCGATTACTATGAGCGAATACTAAGAATAGGAAATACAGAATTAAGTCTAGAGTTTGATAAAAGTATATTTGTAACAGAAATAAGTATAATAAAATAAGTATAATAATAAATAAAGGAAACTGCTAAACAACTGGATCTTGATGTTTAATAATATTCTTATATATGCTTAATAATATTTCTATGTAAATTTTAGATATTCTACATTTTAAGTACATTTAATATATTAAGTATTTGTAATATTATTATCTAATATTAAGATTTATATTAGGACTAAATGGATATATATTTTGTACAGATTAAGAGTAAGTACAAATAAAGGATGATCGTCGCTAGAAACGATTGAAGTAACAGCGCATGAGGAAAATGACGACTTCTTGGCGCCTAGGGTGTGGAAGTTCTGACCTTTTCTTATTACACTTTTTGAAAGTTTGAGAAGTCACAGTGTCATCGCATTTTAACGGTCATCATAATAGCCAGCTGTTTTGCTGACATGTTAAATCTTACAAATAGGTTTTTGTTAATCGTTGCTTTTTTTGTTTGTTCCATATGTTTGCAAAGATGGTTGCTTTCTAGAAAAATGACACGACAAAGAAAACGGTTCCTTTATTTGATGATAAATTTATTATTTTAATATAAAAAATAATAAATTAACATAAATATAAAACTATATAAGAATAAGTTGCTATAATATAAATAACTGATATAAATTAAATAATAAGTAAGGCTGTTCAAATAATAACACTGTCCGACTGTTATTTCTGAATATGAATTTGTTAATCAAATTTGGCTATCGCATCACAATTTTGAGAAAAATAACGTTAAAGAGGTAAAAAAAAAACAACAATTTTGAAGATTTTTATAACGTTGTAGCACTGGCAATTTTTTTTTCTAAATTTTATTAATGCCACGTAAAAGTATCAACTTTAATTTTAAAATCCATTTTATTTTACTTCGGTATGATTTTTCGTTTTCGAGATATAGTAATTTAAAAATAGACTTTTTCTCTTGTAATACATGAAAAAGGCATTTTATCTCATTTTAATTTATTTATGTGGAAAATGAGTATTTTTGTATATAACATAATCGGATCATACGAAGGCTATATTCGATTTCAGCACTCACATGCTGTAAACTTCATTCTATTTTTATCATTTATTACGAGCAGAAAAAAGATAAAATGAAGTTTATAGTGCGTGAATGCCGAAACCGAACGCAGTCTGAATAAATAATAAATATGAAATTGACAATATGGCAAGAAGATTACAATCTTGAAATCTTCTTATCATATTATATTTTATCAATTTCATTGATTCTTGCCACCAGAGTTACAACATCATAAAAATTGAAAATTGTTTTTGGCTTCTTTGATGTTATTTTTCTCAAAATTATGATATAATAGTCAAATTTAACCAACGGATTCGTCTAAAAAGCAAAAATACGTCGTAAATGACTATTTACAATCGTTTTGAAAAATGGTGTTGAACAATGTAACTTAAGGAGTAGAATTAACATTGATGCTCTTAAAGGCGGTCGAATTTCGAACAAAATGTTAGTGTTAATTATCATTAGTATTAAAATTATATATGTACACTACTCGACAAAAAAATAGGGAACGCATTCAAAATTGCACAATATTCAGATCACTGTAACTGATGAAAAAAAATCGTACAATGCTCAATAAAAAACAAATTGAAGATAAAGATTTGGCTGCTGTAAACCGCATTTGTGTGCGATTTTTAGTTCACACCATGGAACGTTATAAATTTTGTACAAAATTTTTAGATTTGACAAATATCCGTTTGTATCTGTCATATAGCTTCCAAAAACATCAGTCAGATCGAAATATCAATTACTAATTTCAAAAGTAGAGATTTCAAGCTTTCAAATACTTTTTTATTTTTTGTCTGCAATGATTTTTCATCGTATTACATCTGAATATTGTACAATTTTGAGCGTGTTCGAAAGTGTTCCCTATTTTTTGTTGAGTAGTGTGTATATAAAATAAAAATAGAAGTTACACACACACACACACACCAAAATAATAAAAAAGGCATTGTCTGAACTACAGTTTTTTTTTGTAACTGCGCAAAATAATTGATAGTTTTTGTAAAAATAACTAATGATGATTCTGTTAATTTATATTCATGAACATCAATGGCTTCTCTAGAACCAGGCTCAGTAGGTTTAAAGTATCAGTAGCCTATAATTACTCTCAGTGAAGCAACTCTATCGGAGATCGATATTTTTAAGTATCTCGACAGTACCTCGTCTGATATTCGAGATTGTTAGCACGAGATAAAGATGTTCTTAGGCGTTTGATCTTCCTTTGATCTGCCATAGTTAATCCCCTCGGATTGAAGATCACGCTTTGCGCCAGTAGAAACATCAGATTTAGATCATACATCAGCGAAACGGAAGTCGTTCTTGTGGACTGTTAGGAAAATATGATCGTGCGCAACCACTTGAAATTGTATAAGAGACACAATGCATCATCGTCCTTAGGGAATAGATGAGAATGCTGTTCGGGATGCATGATGGATGTTGTAATATCCCAAGAACATGGATGGAGCTCGAATATTAATAATAAAGCCCGAATCTTTTGGGAAATCAACTTTTCTGATAATTCAATGGATTTTCTCATTTTAATAATAGCTACTATAATAATTGCTAATAGTACTAATGCACTAGCTTTTAACCTTTAGACTGTCGGCATTTTTTCGTTAAAATAGTGGTTTTTTCCTTGACATTTTTTTTATATAAGTAAGATACTCATGGCGCGAAATATATCGAGATATGTGTAGAGCCATAAATGTGGCTTTCCCGGTAGGGAATGTACGATCAAATAAAAAAAATTTTTATTTTATCAAAAATAGTGTATTTCAGGGTTCTTGATTCCAATTTTGAGCATAGATTTAGAAAATTTCGAACCCTAAGCGTAATATTGACAACATAAGCGAATTTAAACGGATAGAATCATGCAGAGAACTTTCCTTTAGCATTACCTAGAGCTAACGACATAGACGTAAAAAATTTATAGCTCCTTTTTGACTTTTCTTTTTTATTTCTTAAACTTATTTTTTGTATTTTTTTTTAATTGGCTCGTAGCCCTTCTTTTATTTAGTGATTTATTCTGATTGAGCCATATTAAGAATTATTTTTTTTACTTTTTTCTTATTTTATAAATTTTTTACTTTTTTATATTTTTTATTTTTTTTGTATATTTTTCAATATTTATATATTTTTATATATTTTAGGCAACATACCCTATGTTTAACCCACATTCAAGAGGCACAAAAGTAGTTTTCCCGGCAGTCTAAATGTTAACGCTCGTTATAACGATGATGCTACATCAAATAATCATTTGTACATTAAGCTGCTAATCCTGTAATGGATTTGATTGCATAAACGCGAGTAATTTGAATTTAACATTACGCAAATATCCAATTTGTTTCTTCACAAGCTATAAGTTCAATTTTATCTAAACACGTATGCTGATAGATCGATTAGATTGTTTGTACTGATATGAAATAAAATATTATAAATGCTAAATTTGCGGGAAATTACGCAAATATTGAAATTTTGATGATTACTGATATGCAAGCGAAACGTGGCAGTGCATTTTTATACGGTTGTTATCGCATGGAAGGATTGTTGAACACGATGCAGAAAGTTTCAGTTATAAATTGTGAAACTACAGCGTTTCGATAGACAGCGATGGCTGAATAAAGCGGCTTTTGTGCGCGCGATAATATGCCGCTTTTGAAAGAACCGAGCGTTTGATGGACGACAGTAATATCTGCTATATGTCGCGGCATGAAAAAGGTACGAGCGCTAAAAACTCGGAAAAGTCAGTAATAGCGTTATATATGCTAATATTTTATATGTGACATCGCAGAACTTTTTCCTCGATAAGTTGCGAAGCTGCTGGGGCACCTCGATAACCAGTATATTTGAATTAAAATCACGTCCTGTTGTCGATAATATGTCGCTTTTCGAGTTCATATTGGCAATTAGATACATCTGAATACGAATAAAATCCCGTCTGCTTCGTAAATGGAACTTAAGCTTGAACAATGGTGAAAGGAATCATCCAAAAAAGTAAAGTTCGATAAAAAAAGTTTAATTATTATGCACATGTGAAAATCATGCACGATCTATATTTTAATAAATACTACGATTAAAAATGCATTAAAACTCATTATTCAGTTTTATATATATTATTACAAGAAATAAAATTTTAATAATTTTTCTTGGTTTACATTTCGCTGCATTGGGGTTAATAGAAAAGTGACACAACTCAAAATTAGCAACTTTTCAGTAGAGCATTTTTAAAATTCTTCTTGAATTGGAACAACGTCTTAAAATAATGAATATGTATATCTTTACCTACTTCCTTTCTCTATGTTATATACTTTCAGTGTACTGTATTCTTTAAAACTATGCTATGAATTTTCAAAATTCGAACATTGCAATTCTAGTATGAATTATATAAATTTCATCCCTTATCAGACTTGTAACACTTTTCCATATAAGTAATATATTGACAAATGTGTCGTTTTTCCACAACAATATATTAGTCTTTAGGGCCGATTTTTTTCATTATCTCAAAAATGTTAATTTTTTACTTGTGTCACTTTTTTAATATCAGTGTAGTAGTACAGTAAAATTAAATATTTAGATTAGATGTTGAAGACTTTAATCAATTTGAATCTTGATTTAATTTTAAAGATATGAAAATAAACACCATTAAAATTAATGTGTACAAAATAAAAAATAAAGAAATACAGTAAAAGTCTGTTTTCTCTTCTGCTCAAAATTTCTGTAACGCATAAATATAGAAGTTGCTTATACGATGTAAAGACTCAGATTTTAAATATAGGATGTGAGTTGGTCGATATTCTTAAATGGATTACGTGAAATATTAATATAGCTAATAATATCAAAATAAAAGACGATATTGTAGAGTTTTTGACCGCACATGTATCATGATACATCTTGAAACATTTCTGTCTAGAAACAATGTGCATCTAAATATACTCTTGTATTATTTTCGTACCTACATTGTTGTCGTAAATACACAGACATAAACAGTATTTCATGTGAGAACATCACTACAGGTAGGCATGGAAAGTTGCAACTCTCTCTTTCTTTCGCGCAATATTTTTACTGCAGTATTGTATATAAAATAAGAGAGAACGAAAACATTCATTTTGTTGCACGACGAACTCTCTCTTTATCGTGAGTCGATCCATCCCTCTAATTGGTAGTAATTATACATATAATTCGACTTTGTAATTTGTACGGAAGATTTTACGTTTCTCTCACTAATAGCTGAAGCTTTGTAAGTAAACCCATGTGTTTCTTAATCTGCACGTTTGCTGTTCATGAACGTACTGGTGTTAACAAGTAGTTTAACATTTGCTACTTTGCATTAAACTTGCTGTTAAGTCAAAATAAAATATTCGCAACTTAGATGGAAGTGAATTTTGCCAACGAAACACTTAATTGTGATTCGCAGAGTACATTATACAGGCAGAAGAATAAATTTCTTATCAACTATTTCTTACTCCTTTAATTTCGAATATGCATAAATTATGACAAATATTAAAAATATAATAAATCGTATATTTGACTTTTCTAATTGGAGAGAACACAGTGAAATTATTCTTATCTTTGCGTTCACGGTTTTTACTGAAACTCAAAATATTTTATATCCACAATTGTATATTAAATATACAACATATATCATATATTTTCAGAATAATCTTCATAGAAATATATATAATTTTCTTAAATATCCATCTAATTATTGTCTAATGTTACTGTATTCTTATTAGTTGTAACAGTTATAGTACGTAGGAAATAAACAAGAACTTGATAGAGTTTTATTTAGTGACTGCAGTGAAGCAGTTTTGCTGGTAAAAATATGTATAATTTGTAGAGATTTGCTTAGTTATTGTTTATTTCCTTATAATCTACAGTTATTATTATTGTTTATTTATATATATAGTTATTGTTTATTTTCTTATAATCTATAGATAGTATCAATAGATTATTATTAATTAAAATACTGCATAGTCTATGTTTATTGTATTTGTTTAGTAAATGAATTCAGATTTTGTGCACAGTAACTGCAAGCAAAGCGTTACATCTTAATTAGGGTTCTAAATAGTTTACTTTTCAGAGTTACTTCTCAGTTATTAGATACTTAAAGTTTATATAACTGTCCAGTAATTGATAAAAAAATGTATGAAATTTTTAACAGAGAGTAATTGAAGAATAATTCATATATTTTCTTTCTATATGAAGACTCATAAGATATTATCGCGTTTCTTCATAAGCTTTCATCAGATAACTTGTCATAGTAAATCTGCCAACTAGTCGACAGTAATTTAAAGTTCGGATAATACTGAAAGAAATTGAGTGGATCTAGAGGATGGAAGTTTTCTAATTAATCGACGAAAGCCGGCGTAACGGCTACGGCTGATAAAAAATTCTATCATTCGCTTTCTCGGGCCGTTACTGAGGGAAAACTGAAGATGAGGATCAAGATTATGGCCGACGCGGCGCGACGGCGACGCTAGAGATTGCTGTCTATATGGAGACAAACACAAACCGAGAATCATATCACTTTCTCATACGATCTTCACGCTAAATCAGAGCCTCACTTCAAGGAGTTATCGCAGAGTCTCGTTAAAAAGAAATTGCTCCCTGATCGATCTATCCACCGAATCTTGGGAATTCGCTCCCTTGGCAGAAGGTAGCTCTGTGGAATGCAACGGAAGTCCCATATAAATTAAGGTGCGGCCACGCGCGAACTATATCAAGGGAGAGACGAGAGCGATCGACCTCTATCTGTCGGCGACAGCTGTTCGGAAAATCAATTTTTCATGGAATCGTTCGAGCTTCTATAACACCTCATATTGAGAATCGTACTCAATATAGAGAGGTGTACGTTTCGTCAAGAAACTGTCAATCCGATGCAATATGCCGAGGCTACGAAACGAATTACCTTTATAGAGATCAATCTCTGTGTCGAACTTTTTCAAGCCGCAACGCATTTTAGCATTAATATTAATAATAAGTTAGTTTTGTGAAATTATTTACTGAAAATATCAAAAAAGTAGTGGTAGAGGAAATTAAATCTTGACATAAGTATGACTTGAAGTTCTGAAAAAAATTTTCTAGCACTCGAAGAATAAATTATAATTTACTGGTTATCTCGTTCTCATTTTTTATTATAGACTTTTAGATCGTATTAATTTTTCATAGTTTTATAAAAAGTAATATAAATACATTATCTCAATATATTCTTATATTATTCTCCACGAGATATAATAGTTCCTCGGCATGTATAAATAATAATTGAAAGTATTAACTTACTCGAATGAAAATAATTAATAATTACAATAAATAAAAAAAAACAAAGTTCATGTGTTGAATCTGAATAAGAATATAGATTAGAAAAAGATTAAATGCGCACAGATTTTACAATTTTTGCGATTTTTGCGGAAGTACATTTTTATCACTTATCCCGAGGCTCATAGGATTTTTTTGATCTATATACATATTTTTACATATTTACAAACGTCCCGTTATCTGTGATGCACATTTATTTAGAAATTATTTAGATTCGTGATACATAGATGTGTAGTGATACATAGATTATGACCCATGTAACATCATGGGCAAGTAAGAGAAGTTGTGTAATCGAGAACGGTAATGGTAAATAAAATTAATTTTACCCTAACGAGCGTTTCACGAGTTTGAGGAGAGTGTCAGAACAAGAGAAGCGGGTGACTCGCGCGCTAGCAGTTATTCCGTGTTAGTCAGTGAACTATACTCGACTCCACGACGGAGCCGTCCGTTGAGATGTAACTTGCACGCAGCCACTAACCCCCGAAACCATTTCTCATCCCGACTTCGTGAGCCGTGCAAGAGTAGGATGGCGGCGACGCGACGGGAGAAGTGCGCGAAGCACGCGATGCTGGCGAAAGCAAGGTAGAACCGCCAACCCAGCCAGAAGAATCCATTCGACGAAGGTAACGGATGAGGCGAGAAAGTTTGCACGGCGATAACTCATCGTTCACACCTTATTTACCTAGTCGTTCCCACTTCACCCCATCGTTCCCATGCCTCTGCATTACTCTTACAGTTCGACGAAATTGAATTTTAACATAGCTTTTCTTTCGAACACCGAATTTGTATCTACATTTGAACGAGAGAGAAAAAGAGAAATAAATTGATAAATAGATATTGTTATATATTACGTGCTGTAGCAACTTTTCTTAAGCGTTGAAACCGTAACATACAAAAAATTTCAACATATTAGTACAGCAATTTGAAGTCGGAGTAATACAAAGTGTAGAAAAAGAAAAAAACATAAAAAGAAGAAAAGAAAGTAAGTAAAAAAAAGTACACGCGTGCCTGTGTATGTGCGTGTGTGTAATTTTTAACCGCCAGAATAGTAGTAACAAAGTTGTAAAAGAACTTGAGAGAGAGAGAGAGAGAGAGAGAGAGAGAGAGAGAGATATGAGGGAAAAGAAAGAAAAATTGTTTTTTTTTCAATTATTTTTATCGTAAAAAACAGCAGAATTTTTTCAAATTCACACATCCATCTTAGATAAAAAGACATTACCAAGTGCAAGATTAATCGTATTTCGCCATCGGACGATTGAGGTTGCGAGATATTTCACCCTTGAGAGATCATAAGTAGAGGTAGACAATTGGGAAGCGACGACAGCAAGCAAGTCATCATCGCAGCACGTCTCAGCAACACTGCGGAAGACCGTGCATCATTCCGTCACATATTTATACCTCTGCGCACGGTGTACAAGAGACGGTAGAGAAGAGAAGGGACCGTGGCTTATCGCCTCGAGATTGCGGCTAAATCTCTCCCCGGGGTGCAACGGGCGCGCTCGCGCACACGCGGGAAGTTCCGGGTTTAACAAACGGTTGCTTGCGACGAAATTGCTCGTCGCCAGAACCGGCGCCGCGCAAAGAGGAAGTTCTCGAATGTCGTCGAGCGGCTTGCATCCACTAGAAATCCCCAGCGCAGCTTGTTTGTCATATCGTTTTATAATCGCAGCTTTTGTTTTCATCGTTGTTGGCAAGTGCGTATGAGTTCCAAAGTAAACGTGAAGAGCTAACATCGCTTGTAATAACATCGTCAATAAAGATATTTGCAGACACGGAGAAGCTATTGCATTCGACATGAATGTATTTCCGTCTACGCGGAATTTCTCATTAACAACGTGATAAAACAAAAGTTAATTTTTAAAATTATTTCATTTATTTTCACTTAAACACTATCAAAGGAATTTTTAACTTTTTAATTTGATTTCTCGTTTTAATGATATTATTTTATCTGGAAAAAGTGCAACAATGAAATGAGGCTATAAATCATGATTTATCAGTTTCGAACACGACTTCGTACTTTAAGGAGATTTTACAGATTGTGAATTTATCTTGTTGTTGAACTGAAACCTTCAATTGTGCTTAGAGTTTATCGGTTGATGGGGAATTTATTGTTAACTGCAAGAAAATCGATTGTATCGCGTAGTGAAATTCAGCGCGGTGGGTGAGGAAAACCGGATGCAATGCCGGTGCAACAATAACGAACGCGGAGGTTTAACCATGCCCACTTTTACGCTTGAATTAACATACTCATTTGTTTCCCCCGAGAGGAAACTCGCTTAACCCCAGCGGACCTGCTCGAGCCCCTGCTGTACATCGCGAGATGCAGATACAGCCGGATGCGCTGGAAGGGCCATATTCCCGGGAGATTATTCATGGTGCATCTCCATCGCCACTTGATTCCTCGATCTACACCAGCCGCAACAAAGATTACATTTGAACAAAACGCAGTACCACTGAGCTTTATCTCGTTATTGAATGCGACCTGTCGTCGGGTTTAACTTCTTGGATAAATTGCCATTGGAAGAAAATGTATTACGCTCGTTCGTCGTCCAAGTGAAATGCTTAATTCGTTTCTTTCATGAAAATGAATGCGCGCTTTTCCTGTGAAAATGCCATTTTATGTATCCTATCATTTATCCTTGTTGTATATAAAGTGACAATATATTCTAATGATGTCTATCTATTATATGAACGGTTGTAATAAACTTTATAATAAGTTAAATTATAAATGCTCTCATTGCAGAACGATATAATTAATTTCATTACTGTATAAATTTGTGATTTAAGTCAAACATGAATTTATCTAGTCTATTCTAATATCTGAAACACTCTATTTAGGAAATAAATGAACTTTATATTGAAATAGCTTCCTACTAATAATAACTAGTACAAACAGAGAATGTTTAATAAATACAAAAGTCATGAAATGCGCTAAATTGTACACACGTTGTTCCAGAGATGTTGATTCGATTATATAATCAAATATTTTAAAATAAAGATTTCAAATTAAAATATTATATAGATATATATTGATTTTATAGTTTTTTCGGACACATATTTGCGATTAATTGAAAAATAATAAATATTGTGTTTAAACATTTCTCGGTCTATTTCAATTAATATTGTTTATCTCACGTCGTGATATTTTTCGCAATAAGTCATTTACAGGTTTTTAGGATGCTAGTCAACATTATTATTATATCGACGAACAAATAATTTAATTGCGAGATTATTATTTTAATACAGGATTTGTGTTTGAAGTCTGACAAACCGAATTGATGCACAGGATGGAACAATTCTATTATTACTATGCACCATGACTCGCTTTAACCAAAAATGGCATTTTACTTTTTTATTTGTTTAAATAAATATTGTGCATCAATAATTGATGCAATTCTTATATATTTTCAGAAAAATTTTCGTGTTACAAAGACTATAAATCTCGAGAAATTTAAGTTAGAAATAGTGCAAAATTAGGAAATTATAAAGATACAAATTTTATAATTAATATACTACATATAATAAATTAAATTTATTTATAATAACTTTTATATAAAATTCCACTTAAAGATAAATATTAGAAAACTAATTAATATTACACTTTTACCAGACATTTTTTACTACACTATTTTTTGCATATAATTTTATTTTTTTCGCGTTTATTTGATTGCCTATCTACGCCGCACACCGAAATCATTAGATATTTTATCGCAAATTTTATTTTAAAGTTCTCAAACTATCACTGTTGTTACGCGCATCATCGTTCACCCTTGCTATGTATCTCAACTCGATTTCATTGCTGATCAAACATTTATCGCGAAAGTTTGCAAAGTGGTAGAAATCTGAAATCCCCTTGCTTACACCCTCGGGAAGATCTTCATGCCGAATACATTGATGTGCACGCATATACGTGCACGTTCGAATACTTTCTTGTCCTTGATGGCAGTTTTAGTACCGTAGGGAGAAATTACCACGGAAAAGTAACCGGAACCGTATAGTATTAGGCCGCACAGAGCGCAACTTTAAGCGAATTCATAGCCGACACGCGATGTCTACTTTAAGAAATACATGCGGTGTGCGAAATTATTTTAGCTGGCTATTTCACGATAAACGTCATGTTTCTTGAAATAAGTCTACATACATGATAAATACGTGAATAAAGTATATATCGCTCCCTTACTTCAAACATGATGTAATTCAAACAAATAAGTTTCTTAGAAAAGCGAGGAAACTATTTTTCAAGTTGACAGAAAATTATTGAATCAAATAAAATCGACTAAAGGAATACATTCTTAATATAATCGAATGTCATTTTTGTCATTTTTGTTTTGCAACTCTTAAAACTATCCTTTTTGCTATGATTATTTTGACAATTTTTTATACAATTATTCACTTCATCACTTTTGATGATTGATAGGATAATGTTTACTTAACTTATTCATGGTAACTTGAAAATCTATATATATACACACATAAATCTATATACATAGCATTATAGAAAAATATAATTTTATCTCGAGGACAATCCAAAGCACCGTCCGATGAGGCACTGTGCAGTTGGTCAAAGAAAAACTTTCGCGCAGAGTCTCGTGGAGATCTTACTTGACGTGGCAGGCACAAGGAAAGAAGAGTAGTCCTCACTCCGCCCGTCATTTGGGGATGTTCCTTTGATCAATCGGTCGGTGGAGTCGACGACGGAAAACGTGACGTAAGATCTGCTGGACCAGTCATGCGGCTGAGAACAGAAACTACCCCCGAAGTTCGTGGCCGTGGCGAATTGGCCGACGCGTTTGAAGTCTTCTCGAGAAGGAAGCTTCTCTTATCATCATGCTGGTCGTATAGCTGCAGGCGGAGGCTGAACGTACATATACCCCGAAACGGAGCGTTCCACATGGCCAGCTTCGAAACATTTCAATTACTTATGCGGTTTCAACTCTCTCTCTCTCTCTCTCTTTCTCGCGCGCGTACGCGCTTCCTACCATTTTCCCGTTTCTCTCCATTAAGCGAGTGACTTAGTGACGATGTTCGCCTTTTGCAGTTTGCCTGGAATCTTAGAACTTTCCAGCTTTCGATATATAGATAAATTGTTTGAGTTACTGCTCGACATATTCTCGCGGCCTCTCGAATCCGCGGAAGATTAAATGCCGCTGAGCGTAAACACGATGTTAGTTTATATGTATGAAATCGTGTACACGCGAATAGTATCTCTTGAGCGATTCGTCATGCGATATCAGAAGTCACTCATCTGTGAAATATTCGTGTTTTAGTTTATTTAACTTTAGTACGGACATTAATTCGTTTAATCTTTTATAATTTAGAAAATTGTTAGTTTATTTAGCTTTAGTACGTATATTAATTCGTTTAATCTTTCATGATATAGAAAATTGTGATATATAATAAAATATTCAATGAGTACTTCTAAAATGTGCGTATTAAGAAAGTTATATACAATATTAGAAAAGCAGTACTTCTTTTGCGAATTTGTAGTTTTATATTACAGAAAAATAAAGAGGAAAATAAAGAGAATCAATCAGAAATTCATATAGATGACTAATTTATCGTTGTCACTCTTTTGTGGAATTGTACATTTTGTCGTAATTTTGTTTAATTTCGGGGCGGTTTATAATAAATCACGTTAGTGGTTTATTGCAAGAATAAAAAGTGAATCGTTAAAAAAATCCACACAAGATAATTAATAAGAAAGTTACGAGTTTGAGTTAAGAGACAGACAATTTTCCATATTTTCCAGGGGTGATGCGAATAAACAATAATCAAATTTATAAGAAATCGATTCTCCATTTAGAACATAAGATGACGCAGGCGTGAATAACTTGTTCAGTCTAGATAATTTATAATCTTGAATAAGTTATAAATCTCCTAATTATCATTTATAATAAAGATTATATTTCTATTTATTGCTTGACAAACGATTCCTACTTAAATATCGTGATATTTAAATCTCCATATTTTTGTATATTCTTTTAATTGGAATCAATTTTCGATCAAATGCTTCACTTTCCTGTAAAATAACACGAATCGCATCAATGCTAAATAATACGAAATGTACATTATTCAAATTAAGTTTTTATTTATTTTGACAATTGTATCACAAGTGGACTCGCTGTCCAAATGATTTTCGGGCCACTTTATATTTTTCACCAAGCACTTGTTGCATAGGAAAGTGCCATTCGCGAAAATCAACGTGCGATGTTATCCCAAACGTGTTGAAAGCAATTTTGAAACGGTCATCTCGCGCTCGACTACGCTCGCCAGAGATAAAGTTTTATATCACTGTCGGCCAGCATGGGTACTGCGAAATGCAGGATTGCGCTGAAAAGCTGTTTAACCGCGAAACTGTATTGCCAGTAAAACTCTCCTGCCCGCGATTTTCCGTGTCAGTTCCTTTTTCTCTTAGCTGTCGAAGCATTCTCCACGATAAAGCGTGATCTTGTCGATCCATTCGGTATCCGTTTCTCTTACAGAAACTCCACGAAAGCTAAGCACTTCCAGGTGTCCATCCGCTTCGAAAGTCACAGCTTCAGAGATAATCTCTCCCGCTCATGCGAGATCCAACAGAAATCACTGTGACTATAACATTATATGTTCAAGTACAGTCACGCGTTCTTATCTCCTCGCCGCTTTGAGAACTTACTCATGTATTGGACTTACCAAGTATTCATACTCGAATTCACTGAGAATTACAATTTAAGCACTATCTTATCAAAACACTATATGCGTGGTTATATGTATAATATGTATATTGCGATTTTCTCTTGCTAAACTCCTCTTCATCCGCATAAATCTTGATAGGAATAATTTTAATCAATTTTTACGGATTTTTCAGTCTCGGAGGAAGTTTAGTTTCGAACTTTAACGACGCTTCTTCTTTTCTTTGCGTCTGCACGGCTCGAAAAATACGAGACGGTTTTGTTTCGACACCGGTGATCCTTGTTTCTATGCGGGTTTCATTCGCTCTCCTTTTGTCCATACCGCGAACGCTCGTGCTAAAGCGGAACGCCAAAATAAATGGTTGGGGAATTATTCACTTTACGAATCTCGGTGAGTGGTTGTAGGGAGTGGGACCAAGATAAGATACGACTTCATTTCCGCCTCGCGGCCGCGTTACGCTCTGCGAGCATCGTTCATTTCCTTCGTTCACGTCGGGGAATAACTGTATGGTGTCAGGGCGCATCGAAGTTAATCTTTCAACATCTTGAGAGAAGACGCGATTTCGAGTTCCTCATGCGCGTCAACAGGGTATTGCGGTTAAAGTATTGCATTATTATTAAAAATCATTTTTGGTTATTCTCATGACACTTATTGTTCACGATATTATATTGATAGAAATATTTAATATACAGGGTGTTCGGAAAATTACCATAACATTTCATGAATACTTTAAAGTCTTTAAAGTATCTATAACGTTTCAAAGCAAATCAAAATAAAATTCTTAACAAATTATGAATCCTTCTTTGTTATAGAAATTCCACAATTGTTTTATTTTACTGAGAGGAAAAAGTACTTAACCTACACATCGCTTGTACGACACACATTGTATCGCATGCGGTGCGATCCAGCAGAAGTTTTGTAAATTGGTCGCTTTGCTGGAACAAGGAGAATGTAGCGCAAGCGATGAATTTTAAGATAGGATACGTTGCACGTCCAGAGGCAAATCTAACCGAATTTATTCAAATCCCTATCGTTTCACCCTTCTAGCCGTAGGGCGGCAGCAATAAGTCACCGTCGCAGATCGTTTCTATGAATAATGCAATTTACGAGAAACTTTTTCCGCAGAACGAATAATATAGCGCGATGCAGAGGACAAGCATAAATATTATATATTTCGTCAACCCTTTCATAGGTCAAGTTGAAAACAATACTCTAAATGTGTGTGTAAATATGCTAGCTCTTGAAAGAAGAGTAGCAAAAAAGATGTTTTATTTCATTTTTAACTACCACTCTGTTAAAATATATTTTGTAAAAAAAATTTTCAAATTTTTTACAACTTTTTCATCTATATATACAAATCGTTTAATCATGCAAATTTGCCTCTGGACGTGCAACGGATTTTCCTTTTTGAAGACTGTTATAATAGTTTCTCAATCATAAATAGCTCAAATCTGTACATTTTCATTAATTAAACTCTATAAATGCAAGTAGATAAGAATATAAATCTTACTTCTTACTTTATTCTGATTGTACTTTAACAGAATTTTAATTAAAGGTTTAGCGAAGGATACCGTAATCGCGAGACACTTCTTGGGACAGTTTCGGCGCTCTCATCGCCGGAAGGATAAGCGAAGCAAACGGGTTATCAGCGGAAAATAGGACGCAAGAGGGAAGATTCACCCATCGGATGTGTCCCATAGTTGACACAGTTTCCTAACGGCGGCGCAGTTTGACGATCGATACCAACACGTCGCGACTTTGCCTAAGATCACCGCAGTAAGCGGTACACGCCGACACGATGTTTCAATCTTAATAGGCCATTCTCGGTGCGCAGTCATACGGTGCACCACGTGCTACACGATTGATGTTTGGACTCGTCGTTAATGTGATGATAATATCGATCGTGTACAACGGAAAGCTCCTCTGAGACTGTCTCGACTCCGACAGAGATCTACGCGCTGTTGTAAACGAGAGCGATCGATCGGGACCACTTCTGTTGTACGGGATAAATTGGACGTTAAGGTTCGAGAACAATTAAGGAAAACGTAACTCTAAATTTCTTTGAAAATGTTCATGTTGGAACAGAATAACCCTACGAAGATTAATGAGCTTTTCAATATAACTTATCTTCTCGCTGTAATATTAAACATTTAATAAATATATGATAACCGGTTTCTGCTTCTTGGGAAGATTGTGACTTACGAATGCATTCCATTTCTTTAAATTTGATACATAAATTTTGACGAAGCAAAAGAATCCCAGATATTTGTGGATTCTGAAATTCATGTACTCTAATATAAACCGCTTCTGACTTTAACTCATAAAATAAATCCTACTAGGAAGACGACAGTCAGCTTAAAACGCAGAATTTTTATTTGTAATATCGTTGCTTCCGTTTCAACGTGAATCTGTCTTTTGAAAGTACAATAAAAAAAAAATAAAAACAGCAAAAATAATGATGTGCCCGCGAAATTGGCAAATCAAATTTCTTTGAAAGCATCGCAGATTATACGAAGTAAGACACAAGTCAGTAAGTCGCCATATAACGAACGAGAAATGTTGGAATATCAATATGGGACCATGAGGGCTTAATACTTCGCTATTTTACAGCCTTGGAAAGGAAGCGTGAAAGAATAAGAGTCGAACTGACTCACCGATACTCCGATCCCTCGCTCAGCTGTCTAACCGTAATGGGAAATTCGCTAGGTCCGTGCGCTTTCAGAAGTTCCTGCAATCGCACAAGCCCCTCGTTGTTCTCGTAGATAATGGTGAAACTCTTCCAGCCCCAAGCTTTCACCAGATCGACGTACGCCTGGAACACGGGTAATCAATCACAAGCTATGTTATTATTACAGTCGGGTTAACAGCTGTCGTAACACTTTTACACGTCTTTCCTATACGATATAATTTAACTCTTGGACTCTCTACGTCGATTGTGATAATATGCCATCACACGAAGACAGCAAGTGCGATGAATTAATCTTGCATTAAAGAATATAAACACATATAATTTAATGAGTATTATTTATGTAAAGTGTGAAATACTTCAAGTTATAATATAGAAACGTATACATATAATGTGATTGTACAGGTATTAGGCTATTACGTATTGAACTGAAAATATGAAAAATTTTAAAATGTGGAACCTGAACGTTAGCAATTACTTGTGATTTTTATCTCGTGCAATACATATAGAACATTAATATCAATTTCTTTATAGTTTATTTGTTAAATATGTATGTTTTTATAATATGTACTACTTAAGTGATTGGACACGTAAACAAATAGAAATATTATACAGAAAATAATTCTATTGCAATATGCATATATTGCTAAATCAATTATCGTGCAAATTAATTGTTATGTGATTACTATCATCATATGGATGATAAATTATTTAAAAAATAGTTTGCCTTCGTGCTAGTTGATCAAATATTCAACATCTGTTGTTATTACATAAGAGGAAGTAAAATATAAAACAAAATTTACAAAAGAGATTAAAAGTCGGAATACTATCAAATTTTTAAGCCTAAAAGTTTAACTTGTGTTTCTTTACATTAAGAAAATTAACTAACATTATTGTGCCAAAAATTTTTATACAGCCATCGGTATTTATTAAATGCTTAAAATGTCGATATATGTTCATTTACGAAGCGGCAGCGTGAAAAAAAATATGTAGATTTGTGAATGTGGAAATTGTGCGTGTTGTGATTCACAGTTAGTAACAAATTGCATACTGGGACGAAATACAACGGGACATTGCAAAAAATTCGCGAACAGACATTCATGTTTCGCGTTTCGAATTCCGTTAGAATTTCGAATTCTGACAATATTTGAGTGTTGACAATATATTGCCGATGACATCGCCGGTGAAATGTTTGTAAATCACAACTGAATCGAGCGCAAACTCCATAGACATTACTTATTATCGCGGACATAGAATATCGTAAATACTGTAGTTATTCGCCATTATCGTTACATTTTCTACCATCTTTCTGAAGAGAAAAACGGTATATCAGAGTAAATTGTTTGTTAGATATCATATATTCTCAAAAGCACAGTTATTGTCCCAATGGTGATCTCTAAAATCACTTTCACGTCTCATTGTAGGTTCTCTATCAACCTTTCCTTCAGTTATTATTCTGAATACCAAATTTATAATTCATCAATTAATATCGACTTGTTAAAAATAACTGTTAATGCTACTATCATCCAGCTAGAGAAATCTTATTTAAGTGCCTTTAAGAGTACAATTTATTTGTAAAATATTTTAATGATTTTAATGTATTTTATAAAAAAAATTTTTTATCGTATATTACATTGTACATAATTTTTGAAATTAAAGTTCATAAAACATAACTATATTTCCGTTTTAAAATAAGCATTTTCTGCTGCGCACTTTCTACAATATATTGTGTTATAATGCGACGGAATGGCTCTTATGAGAGTAGCTCGTAAGAAACTAGTTTTGCAGCGAGTAGCTCGTCTATAGTCCAAGCTTTTAACTGGGAAAACAAGTATCACACAGTCGCGACGGTCTTCAATGAACGAATCAAGGACGGGCTGAAGATACTTTCGCGAGAATTCACTTCGCAGCCGCGCTTTTTCCGATAATCTAAATTCGCCATGAAAGAGTGAATGTATATTTTCCAACAAGAAACCTCCGTTATAGTTCCGCATACTGTCGTCTGTATTCCATTTTACTTCGTTCTCTTTTGCAAACATGCGAATTTCAAGACTTTTTCAAGATTTTATATTACTAGCCATTTTAAGACTTCCTTCGCCGCATTTTATCCTTCGCGGCGAAAGAACCAAATATTTAACTGCATAATACTCGTTCAAAATAATTTTAAGCCATTGGAATAATTACAATATGTTATATTACATGTTCTAGACTGTCGTCATTTCTATCTTGGCAACAAAGATAAAGTCATTTTGTAAATTTTGTTGAGCTCTGTACATTTAATTTTTAAAAATTACTTTTTTATTACGAAATTTATTTTAAATCATGAACATTTTGCCATTTATATTCTCTTTCTTTAATTTCTTAGTTAGAAAATACTCCGGCTATTTGAAATTCTTTCATATCTTTTGTTTACTTTATTATTTATAATTCTTTGTATTAATAATTAATATTAACAATTTGTTTTTACTATAATTGTATTACTGAATGTTTGCTGCGTTGAATAAAAAAAACATGCAATAAATATTAATTTTTACAAATGGAATGAACGATTTTGCTGAAGTATCTAAAAATTTAGCTAGATACAGATCTAAAAATAATTTTGTTTGGACCATCAAGGTAATTATGTAGGACGTTTAAATTGGTTTTTAGAATATTAAAATTTTTTGCAGCATTTCAGCAACACTTAAGCGTCCTACATAATTATTTTGATGGCCTAATAAAATTATTTTTAGTTATGTATTTAGTTAAGTTTTTAGATACTTCAGCAAAACCGGTTTTTCCGTATACATATAAAAAGACAAAGTTGATTTAGGTTTGCCATACCAGATGTAGTCGTTATAAAATGGATACTGACATTTTAGGATTAATATTTATCTGTCTTTAATGTATACTATACATCTCAAAGTGTCATATGAAAATAGCCCAAAAAACCAAATTTTCAGATGTTCAAAATATGGCAAACAATATTACTCATTATTACTCTTCATATTTTTATAATTACAGTTAATATCTTTTTATATGAAAAATTTCTAAATATATATAAATGACGGACACTTATATGAAGTTTGTGTAATTTTCCAATCTTATGCATTTTAGACTCATGATTTAACTATTTTTGTTGTCTTGTTAATGTTTTTATATGATGTTTCTATAGCATTTCGCCTGAATATTTAACGACGCTAAAATCGAATTAATATGAGCTGATTACTCTCAAAGTGTTGTAACTTGGAAACACAGTTAAGTAGGATGCAAGTAGAAATTAATGCAATGTACCTACTTTAGTAAGGAAGATATTCCAAACTTATCTTATTCTATTTCCCAAAATCAACTCGTCCATGAAATTTATTACAAGTGCTATGCGCGTGCGAAACTGCGATTTTGCAGGTATAGTAACTTACAATTTAGAACATCGTATCGCTCCACAGTTTTATTCATACTATTACTCGTTATTTTATGCGATATGAATTCATACAAAAAAGTAACATGTAGATTTTTCAACGATACCATTGTGTATCATTTTTGATCATTTTTTTACTTGTTAACAGAGACGATGGTGCGGTTATCGACCCCGTTACTTGTCCATTTGCGATGCTAACAGTCTCGTACTGTCACGGACAACGGTTGCTGGCGAACTGCCAAGTCGCATTCATTAATAATATGGTGATTATATACTGTAAGTTTTTGCCGAATTGGGATTTACTGAATTTAGCAAGTTACACTTTTAATTGTTTAACAAATCAGCGATGTAGAAATGCACTGTTTCTCCTGTAATTTCGTAAAAAATAACGGAATAAAGATTTTAATGAATCGACTATTTACATGTTTGATAAAATAGAAAAATTGATTAGATGATGTATTTACAGGATATACTAATTTCAATAGATATTGTACATATATTTCAGAGACGATATTTCCTTTTCGCGATTCGCGAAAATGTAATATCCAGGCACAAGTTAAATTAAGTTGAGTTAAATTAAGTGAGCAAACAACGTTTGTTTAAACTCGCGCTGTAATATGATATGTAATGACAAATGTAATTTGATGTAGATTGATTTTCTGAAATGCCTGCAAGTTTGGTAGATATATGTCAAATGGACACATCGGCCATTATATTTTTTCCTCATATATTTTGTAAATTTATCAAATTTAAAAAATTAAAATTTATATACAATCTATACTTAATAAAATATATATACATATATTAAAATTAAATTAATATTTTAGAAAAAAACAACTGCGATACAGCGCAATTATTTTTTCAAATTTATACATTAAAAATAAATTATGATATGTGAACATATAATTAAAACAGTCATAATTGAAAATTTGTTTATTTGTGGATAGATATCGGAAATGAAGTGATAGCTTTATAAAACCTAGTTCCCTGTATTTTACAGATTTTATTACAAATTGACGATAGCTTCGTAATGAAGTTGGAGGCGCTGGCTGGGCAAAACATCATTTTTAAAATATTCTCCGTGTAATGTAAAATCATTATCGGTTTAACAAAACCGATGCAATTTACGCAAGGATCCAATTTCTGTAACCCTCTCTGTTCTCCATCCAGGAAAGGGAATAAATCGGCCGGCGCTCGCGCGGAATACTAGCTGGTGCTGTATACCCATGCATCTCCCATAATCGCAGGACTTCGTGACTTCGATCGCGACAACTATGCCCGACGTGTCCGTCGTGTATTCGCACGTGCCGAACCAACCCCAACCGGTACCTATGAATAACGCACTACGCTCGCCACTGCTGCAAACGCCAAAATCTCGTTCGCTTGTGTATTTTGTGCGCGGTAATGTATCGCGGTCGGATCGATGTTTAAATTACATCCGGTGTAGGGCACAACGTAAATTACAGTCTGCGATGCTTGTAAAATATCTGAGCGTTTCGTGGCGAGGTTTGCGTGCCCGATAATTTTACCAGCTTTCGATGATAATCGACGACTGCGATTGAATCTACCGTCACAATCGGTTCGGTTGGATCTTTCGAAGATATATTTCGACATTTTTATTGAGTAATGCATTTGTTCAAATTAATATCTGCAAGCTCAGCGCAAAGTGCAGCGACACACATTTTCGTTTCTATGAATCAATATTGCTATGTTAATGATATTACTATATAAAGTATTATATATTATTATATATTAATTTTCTTTCTTTCACAATTTTATAATAATTGATATAAACATATTTTATCTAAAAAAAACAAAAGAAAAATAGAATTGCTTTGTTCGACAATTCTGATTTCTTGTTATAATTTATTTATTATCTTTTCTCTTTTAAGCGTTCTTAAAAACTTATTTAACATTGTTCCAAATGTTATTATTAAATGTAAGATGATATATTTCATAGAAATGAATTTAAAAAGGAGAAAAATCTATTTATATATTGGTTTCTAAAAACTTAAAGTAGCTAAAGATTTTAATATCAAAAATAAGAAATTTGTTCAAGTCGATAAAAATATCTAGCTGCTTAAGGAATTTATTTAAGATGTTTTTATTTCATCAAAATGGTGAAACGCATAATGTGGTAAATCAAGTTGGTGCATATATCATATATTGAAAACCACAGCATATTAATAAATTATCTCTTTGGTATAAATACATACATACATTATCTAATTATGTATTAATCATTTAATTATCATTATTTTAGTATTGATTTATACATTATAATGTAATATAAATATTTATTATGCGTCTGTATCTGTCTACATTAGTATTTATTCTTAAATCGTACAAGTTTTTGTAAAAGCAATTTTGCGTTTATAACGACAGTTGTAGATTCATTTGTGAAATAATAAAAAGAGTGATAGCCTTCAAAAAAGTAATTTTTCACTCATGACATCCAACTGAATCAATTTTCTAGTTGTTGTACCAATCAATTCTGTCAATCTTTCGAAGTTCCCTTCATTCTACACCATTTTTCATTCCGAAGAATTGATTCGCATAGAGATATGCTGTAGCAAGAGTTTTGGAAAGCTATCAAGAGGTACTCTGCGGGAAAGGCGTCGTGTCGTCGAAATTACGTATTCACAAAGCGCGACGCAGACATGTAAGAGCGCGCGGACCTCGTGGCCGATGCAAATTGGGCGGGAATATTTCAGCGGTGAAATATTTAAGTCGCCTTACGCGTCGCCGCGGTGGCTCTTATCATAGTATCGGAGTTCGCGCGTGACATGAGATTTATTACGCTCGTTACATTGCCATTTCAAGCACGTCTGCGGTCGAGTACGTTACGCTTTACACGACAGTGACCGTAATGCAGGTTGATCCGTGTCTTCTTATGCATTCTCTTTTACCTAATTTAGAATAAATTGTACTTTACTACAGATATTAAAATCGCAGGTAATATAGTGTTCTCAAGAATTTTCATGAATAAATTTATAAATTTTAAAAATATAAATGTATAAGGAAAAAATTATCATGCAATTGATATTATGTACGAGTATTTTAATTTGACAATGTTTTGATTAGTGCATTAATTATAAGAATATTTATTAATTAAGGAAATTTTAATAGATTAAAATAGTGTTTTTTATATAGTAATGCGGATGGAATTATCCTAATATGTCGTTAATTACAAATAGCTTTTAAGAGATTAGCAAGTTTCTTGATATTGAAAATTAAAAAGGGATTCGATTAATAATTGCTAGGTGGCTTTGTTCGATAAAAATCCCAATTTAAAATTTATCAAAAAATCCATCTTGTTAAAAGGAACAGCCGTGAATTTGGGACATCCTGCTTGCGCGCGCAGATGGTATATAAGGCGTGAGTGCATATGCTTTTATCTCACCGCCGCGTCCCACGGTCGATGCTGTGCTGCTTTCCATAATGAACGCGGCGCGTCAGTCTGCGAGTTCGCAGATGCATTCTTTCTCCGGGCGTAGCACAGAACAAGTTCTCCGTGTTGCATTTTTCAGACAGATTTTTATGCCGAACTCCGAGAAGCGCGATTCGCGGCGTCCTCGATTTATTCGGATTAAGCGCAATTCAAGATGCATTCGCACGTCGCCCGATTCTCTGTGTGACTAACATAATTTATTTTACATTGCTTCGCGAGCGCTGCTTGTAGAATATTACATCCCGAAAACTGAATTTTATAAAATATCTTTATATAAGGTACAACTTCTTTGGCTAATCAGTTATTTTATGTTCCACTAAAATAACTCTTTCGTATAAACCTACACTGAGAAAAATAGTATGATTGGATTAAATAGTAATTCTGGTGGAAAATGGACGAATCAGAATTTTCTGGTTAAATCTACTAGAATTCTAGTTGAGATAATCAGAATGATATAATCTGATTGATATAATTATTCTGGTAAAAATGAGAATTCTAGTATATATAGATTTTACCAGAAATATTGTATCAACTAGAATTCCTGTTATCTCTAGAATTCTATAACTAGAATTCTAATAAATTTAACCAGAAAATTCTGATTCGTCCATTTTCAACCAGAAATTTTTTTCAGTGTATCTTTAGTTTTCATGTTTTTATGAAATTTGACAATTTATTAAATAACAATAAATTCATAATTAGAAATAATTGAAAAAAAATGAAATATAACATAGTTTTTATATAATTATAACGTAGTTTTCTGCATTTAAAACATTCAAGTTTCACATATTATCTATATTTGCTTAATCGGTTTATCTATAATTTTTTATGCATACGTCCAATCAAAATTTTTTGAATGAATATTCCAATACTCTTGTATTAGATTCTTATACGTATGTAAAGAATACTGCTCACTTATTACTGACTTTTTATATGTGTAAGATCTACGAAAAGTATAGTAGTTACTCGTAGCGTGATTAACAATCTGCTTACGGACGTATAGTCCTGAGTAATAAAATCTTAAAAGAAGAAACATCCGTCTATGTTCTCAGCTCGTATGATTTTTCTAAACAGTTAGAACGAGTAGCGCACATGACAAAATCTTTCTAACATATAGTTTTTACTGCGTCTAAAACGATTACATTTCGAGTTTTAATTTGTTATATGTTCGCCTTTCCGATTTACAATTTTTTTATGTATACACCCAATCAACAGTTTTTAAACGTTCCACACTTTTGAATTGAGTTCTTACGCGTATAAGGAGCCTCTTACTCTATTAAGTTCTTATGATAAGATCTATGTAAAGTAACAGTAATAGCGCGACTAACGCACTATTTGAGACCGTGTTTCTTATAATAAGATCTCAAAGAAAGGAATATCCATCTATACATTCCGGAGCTCGTATAATTGAGCCACCTAGACCAAATAATGCGCATAATAATATCTTTCTAACATAACATTTATTATGTCTAAAATATTCACATTTCAAATTTTAATTTATCATGTGCAACTTTAACTTATAATTTATAATTAGGTATAAGTTAAATTATATGATTCAGTTTGTATATAATTTATAATTATAAGTTAAATTATATGATTCAGTTTGTAATTTATATACGTGGACGTCTAATCAGAAGTTTTTAAACGTGCCATGCTTTCGCATTGGGTTCTTACGCGCGTAAAGAGCCTTGTTCTCTCATTGAGTTCTTACGCGCGTAAGATCTATGTAAAGTAATAGTTACCTGTGGTAACGCGACTAACGAACCGCTTGCGGACGTACTCCTTGTAATAAGATCTCAAAAGGAAGAACATCCGTCTGTGTTCCGAGCTCGTATGATTTTTCTAGACCGAACAGTGCGCGAAAATCTTCCTTTTGCTCCTTTTCTCCTCAAGATGTTTTCTACCTACATAAAGTTCCGCTCGCTCTCATTTTAGAATAAATCCTAATTCATTCCAATGTAGGATTACATTCAGACGCTGTAAGGCGCTTAATGTATTTATGAAAATACCGCATTTTAAATTGCAAGGGTAAAAGGGAAGCCTAAAGTGCCCTATAGTTTTATAAAAGAGATTTTCTGTTATAAATAGGTTGTTATTCTTCCATTGTAAGATTTTCTTTTGTTTATGAATTCTTTCACAAAATTACAATTTATTTTCCGTAATAAAAATTTCAACATAAGACTTAATCATTGAATACTAATATGCTTTCAAAAATTTTGTGAGTTAGAAATTAACAAATTTAATTTTTACAAACTAAATTTCAAAAATATATAAAAACTTAAGAAAATTTTATTATCTTAAGTAAAAAAAAGTAAACTAGCACAATTCTAATTGAAGAATTATTTAGAGAATAATATTATATTTAAATGCGAATCTTCAATTTGCTAAGATGAGATAATTATAAATTTATTGAAATCTATTATAAATTGATATTCTATAGATCAAATGTATATAAAAGCTAGAATGTATTCTATATATATATATATATAAAATATGTAGCGATATTCTATTATGGTATTGTACAATTGACGAATAGTTTACGTATTAAATCATGCTATTATGACTATCAATCAAATTTTGATACAGTCAATTATCATAACATATTATAATAGTTGATGGCAAAATTTACATATAGAATATACAATTGACGTTAATCCCGAGTGTGAGAAATCGCTTCAATTTCAATTTTACATTATATTCTAACCGCTTATTGATGACTTTTTAATGCTTTTTAGACAATAAATATATAATCAATTGACGCCTCTCCAATTCGTACGACGTCGTTTCATCATGCGATTATAATTTGTTAATTACGAGTATCAGAGGAAAGAAATTTGATTATTTCTCTATTCTGAGTAATGCGAATCGTAAAATTAATAAAATTAGTACTAGATCCACATCGTTCTCTCAATTATTTTATCATAATACGAGTAGCAATTTTTGCATAATTACATTCATAACATACAGGAATTTTTCTATCTCTAAAATTTTGTTCGTATTATTTTTATTATGTATGATATGAAATATAAGAAACATATCATAGCGTTTCAGAATAAAATGAATAAAATAGATAGTTGTGATTTATGACTCGAAGAATTAACTAACATGATTAAATTCAAATAGAAGAAATTAAAATTTTATTTAATATCTGTCATATAATTCTTATCGTGTCTTCTGCGCACCAAAAAGTTTAAGTTTCGTTGGCTTTCCAGAAATAACATGTTAGTAAAATCAATGACTGTTGATCATCATTTTTTATTTATACCTGAAAATCTAAAAAGCAACGATTCTTTTAAAAATTTAATTCCAACAGGAGAAAAATACAATTTCTGGTTTTTTTTACACATTTTCCGGTTATTATTTCGTATTTTTACGTTTCTACACAATATTACGTATGCATATACCGTTTATGAATAAGTGGAAAACCCAAAATTTTTACGAAATATAATATTAGCTACATTATTTATGAAAAATTATTTTTGAAATAAAATATGTAACCATAAAGAAAAGAAAACATGAAACGCGTAATTGTCGCAATTTTTGATTTTAAAATAAATCTGAATTTTATGCCGTATTATTGTTGTATGCCACATTGAATGTAGAGTAACATTGCAATCTCGACACTGTTGCTAATATTTTAATGTGTTATATTATATATTATATTGTGATATTGCGAATTCTAGTATTATTTGTAACGAAAGGGAACACGTGTATCAAAAATAAAATTATCTAGATACTAACGCGAATTTTCTCTTGCATTGTCAGTATTAGTTAATTGCACTCGGTGGTGCTTCAAACGAATTTCTATTAAATTTTGCTTACCATGTACGCACACAAAATCTAGGGCGATCCGCCACATCGGGCTTTTGTTCGTTGCGCTCCGTTGTGTTGCTTCGTTGAAATTTTGTTGGCTCGAATTTCACTGTGTGTGCAGCTTATCATGCACAGTAACAATAAATAAAACTACTATTTCCGCTATGTAATAATCCTCGTTGGAATATCCAGGATGTTTTTGATAGTTTCGATCAACGATACAACCAATAAATTAATTAATCATTAAATCAAACAATTAAGGAAAATGCCTATGAACGATCGCGGCTAAATCTTAGTATCTAATAACATTTCTATATATACTACATTTTATATACATCTTTTCAATTCCTTAACTGCGCGTCGATTATTGTCGGATTTGTAACGCAAATTATAAAATGAAATAACAATTCCACAAATCTCTCTCAAATTGTTTATACACGGTGGCTTTCTATCTTTTTTTATGTAGGATGGTTACTTATTGTTAGTAGGTACGCTAAAAGATTTTAAATGATTCCTCAAACAAATTTTAATTTTCGTTCTTCAAATAAATAAAAAAAAAACTTAATTCATATAACCGGTCGTCCTCAAAGACGCAGAGTATCCAAGTTAAAAATTTATTTTTTTCAAAAATTTCGAAAACCACTCAGGTTATTTTGATAAAACTTTGTATATGTTTAACATTTCATCAAAATAACTCGAATGGTTTTCAAAATTTTTGGAAAAAATACAAAATTTTTCCTTCAACTTTGATACTCTATATTTTTTAAACTAAAGCCGTTTCGGATATATGGTTATATGAAGTTTTCATCTTGAATTTTTTGAAAAATTCGCCTTAAAATTTTTTAGAATATTTAGTAGCCACCCTGTATACATTGATTATTGTGATTAATATTATCATGCGCTGCGATGGTTGAATTGGGATGATACCCGCACGGAATTTAGAAGATCTGGATTCGAATCCCGGTTGAGGTAATATCTTTCGCAATAAATTATTTACAGGTATTAAGTTGCTATTAATATTATCATCTAAAGTGACAGTCAATTCGATTTATGAAATTATTATTTCAATTTATTGCGTTGTAAAATCAACAATAATTAGCAAGCTGTTTAAAGAACTGTGAAAAAATATAGGTAAAATGTATATAGAATGTTATTAGACACTAAGATCTAGCTGTAACTATTTATAAGCCTTTTTCATTAATTGTTTGTTTATTTATATAACGGTTTACATAAACTTATTATATTGTTAATTAATCATATTTTATATAATTTTAAATAGTTGAATTTATTTCAAAATATCGATTTTTACTCTGTATATAAATTTAATATTTAATATAGATTGATATAAGTAGCTATTGATTGTACACTAATTGCAGAAATGGAGAAAATAATTGAGCGAGATAGAGAAAAATCATACTATATAAATCAAAACATGTATTAAATGCTTGTCTGCAACATACGCACGAATTCTGTCGACGACAATGATATTCAAGAAATATCCTTTTATCCGTTCTTCGAACCCTATTTGCAATAAATGCATTTTGCGTTTTCTGCAATGGTTCTTTTCTCCGCGCATCATATCCTACTCGACAGCAAAGTTTTCGAAATGCATTAGAAGAGAGAGGTGAGCGAGAAATCGGCGCTCTTAATTCTGCTTCTATAATTCTTCTTAATGCATTTGTAAACAATGCATTCTCGGGTGCGCGTCGCGTTCAAAGAATGCCATCTCGGCTCAGTTCACCGATGTATTTCAAATGTCACCGTCGACATTAAAATTGCCTCCAGAATAGCATAATGGTGGCGAACTGCGAAGGTGAGACGTCGATTACGTACGATGAAACTCACGGCAACAAGCGGCTTAGTCCGCCGCGAACAACGGATAATCCCCAAACGTACTTGCCTCCCTCTTCCTCCCTCTCGATTACGTTCGTTCTCTTCTCGAACACAAAACGAGATTACGTCTGACGTGCTAGACGCAACGGAGTTATTCACTTCTGACGTAATACAACCGCTTTATTCAACGGTACCATATTCCACGTCCGCGCTTCGCCGTGTACGATATTGCGTCTACATTTCTTGACGATCGCCCTTCCTCCGTCTCCGGGTCCATACCTTCAATAAAGCGCATCGTTCCGTGCGCACGCTCTCTCCAGAAATAATGCTCGCAATATACTGCGAATGAGTTTCGCTGAAGAGTGATCCTGTCAAAATAATTTCATAGAGAATCTGCATAAGTGATTCTGATGAGATACCGAATTTCTTAGATCTTGAGGTGATAACCCGCTTTAATTTGGATCGTTTGCGCAATAATTTAGATCATCTAACAATTGGAAAAAGTGCTGGTAATGGAAAACAATCTATTTAATGCATATTGAAACATAAAAATATTAAACTCTGATAATTAACTTGTCATTAAGTATATGTTTCTTTGTGCAACAAGAAAAATTAATCTTTTTTTTTCTATTTATGGTACATTAATTGTTGCAATGTGAATTGCAAGAATTCTAGATTTTAAGAGACGTTAAGAGCAGCCAGCGTACTCCGCGTGATTGAGTTGATTAGTCGGAACTTGCGGGCTTGATCGTTATCACGTATCAGCCCCGACGAGTGGAACGCTCATCACCGTGTCAGAGACGAATGCTCGAGAATGCAATCCATTCACCACCCGACATGCTTTCCACTGTAGTAGATGAGAAAAGGCAGCGGAAACGAAAGGAGATGCGGTCGGCGTTACGAACGATTGCTAAACGAGCACGAAGAAACTCTGCGAAAGAGGAAACGGAAGTAAATAGCTAATCGGCGAGATACGGAAGATGGGAAAAAGAGTGCAATCGGCTTTCAATCGCGTGGATGTACGTGGTTTCGCTGAATGACATTGACTGGTAACCCAACTCCAGAAATAAACGTTCGCTTGAAGTGCATCACACTGGCTGGGCGAATTCTTGACTCGTCTATAGCGCCTAAAGGGCGAATAGAGAAAGCGAGAGGGAGAGAAGCGGTATAGCTATACATTGTTGCTGGAGGAGAGTGCGCGTTCAGTCATTGAATATCGCACGAGCAGAATCAAGTGGGCACTTACCGACGATTGTTTAGATCAGGAATAGCTTGTGCATTGAGTAAGATGACAGTCGTTTTAGAATAAAGTAAGAAGCTGTTATATTGTGTCCTTTGTTTGAATTACATAAAAGATGATATAAAATGTGACCATAGAAAAAACTTAACCAAAAAAGAACAATCTAGTTTCTATTATCTTTCAATCTTTCTATGTTTATTTTGCATTATACTTGTTTTTACACTTCGTGCAAAACTACGTCATAAGAGATAATTTTCTTTTTCTTTTTTCACAATTTTTAATTTTTACATAATTGTTCTTAATAATTAGTATACATAGTATAATATATTCATACACATGAAACATAAAATGTTCAAGTAATAATTCAATTTAATTGTTAAAAGTTTCATTGCAAGTTAATAACATGTCTAATGCTGTACATTGAATATTTGCAAAAATGAATTATTTTAAATTTTTTCTGGAAAGAAAATAAACCTTACGTTTATCAAATATTTTTATTAAAAATTGCTTAAATTAAAAATTAGAATTTTATCATTCAAATTGATAAATCCAAAATACTTAACTTTTTCATAAAAGTTGAAACTTTTTTATATTCATGGTTTAATAATATCTAACTAAGAAAAGATGCAGTTAAATGAGTATTAAATGTTTCATTTAAGGCTCCGTAAAGCTTTTTTTAAGTCCTGATGGTGGTGCCAGCATTGACGGGACAAAGAGGCACAGTAAAGCTTAATGAGCAAAGGCTCGATTAGGAAACAGTACAAATTGAATTCCAACAGTAACATAGAGGCTGATTCAACTGATCCATCTACACCGGCTGCTGGTTCGACGACTATAGGAGCACAGAAGCCGGTCCATTATCGGCCACGAGGAAGATCGTTAAATCATTGCTGTGGTAATGGCAATTGCGCCCCTCGCGGTTCATTAACACCAACATATCACCCACTATATCATCATAACGTCGATTAGCTTGAGAACGGAATGACCAATGCTATTTCATCATTTCAAGTTCAGAAGTAAACAATATGTAGATATTCTCTTTCAGTATACAGAATAATTTTATTTATAGAAAATTTCTCGATTAGAATATAATCATGATTATGTAGAGAAGCTGCATCAATGATTATATACTCACCTATAATATCCAACAATTACATCAATAATCAATAGTAATATCTTATTGATAATTAAAGATTCACATGCTGTAAGCTCATATGAGTAATCATTATATAAACGTTATATATTTGTTTATATAATATGTAATAAAATTTAAATGATTTTATTTATTTATTTATTAAAATTACAAATAAAAAACATGTGGTTTTTCTCTCTTTTTCTAATTAAAATTTTGTTTTATATATATATATATATATATTAAGAGAGCAATAATTTTATATGAATTTTATAGATTCGTCTTCGCGTTTGACTGTAATAATTGGAGCGTCTCGTTCGGAAACATTTCAAATGTGAAAATGATAGAGCAACTTTTAATATATCGTTATTTTCATAGAAAACTATTAAAAGTGTTTCCCATGTGTGTATTGTGTATGTATTGAAGTAGTGTCGCTTTATCGACATTATTTTTACTGATGAGGGCATTTAATACATTCATAAAATACGAAAAAAGGTCAAATATTATGCTATTTAGACCGTGTTTTGCTATTTTTTATCGCAAAATTAGTTGAAGTGATAATAATTGTTCAACAAAAATGAATGAAAAGGCAGAGAGAACCATATTCGATCAAAGCGGATCTTAGTGTCTAATAATATATGTGTGATTTACAATTTCCAGTTCGAACTGTGCACTGATTATTTGTCGATCTGAAACACAAGATCTGTCTTTTATTCCTGCTCTCTCTGAACTGGTGCACACGGTGCAATAAGTTGAAGTGAAATAAATATACGTTTGTTTCATTTCAATTTATTGCACCGTGTGCACCAGTTCAGAGAGTACAGAAATAATAAATAGATCTACAGTCTTAGACTAAAGTTGGAGTATGTAATATTACAAATTAAATTGACAAGCAATTTAATATTATTGATGCTAAGCATTTTTAAAGCACTGTAAATAATTTATTGTGAAAATATCACCTCAGCCAGGATTTTCCGAATTCCGTGTGGGCATCTTATCAATTCGACCACCAATTCGAGACATGTGCATGGTGATATTAATTGCAATAATATTGTAGTATATATAGAAAGAACGTTATTTTTCAGGCGACGTAAATAAACGTAATAAATGTAATTTATGATAATAATTATTATTTCTATTAATTGTTTCAAATAAAATAGTAATTGGTATTTTTTCCCATGTTCTAAAAATAATCCATATAGAAATAACATTTTTCATTTAAATAAACATTTATTATATAATGCAATTATAATATTCCGATAATTTTAAAAGTTTAATCGATAAATAAATCATAGTTTACGTAAAAGTAATTGGCGTAATTTTCTTGCAGTTGATACTTTTTATAAATAGGAATTGCTTCTTTTTATTTTACCATCTGAAATAATATGCCGTTTGCGATAGTAATTTGTTACCATTTTGCGGAAAATCACGGTGCGAAGAGTATTAGTTATCTCCACAGTTCACCCAATGCGAATCAAAGAGACTCACTGGTTGCGCTTCTTTTTACTTCATTTTTCTGCTCCTTGCAATCGCCTTCGGTTCCTTTGAACTACGCATAAGATGGTACCGGAAAGTAAAATATTTCCGTCGTTGGGTTGACTGAATGAGGCTGTCGCTCGTTTGACGGAATCGACGCCAACGTTCACCCACCTCCGCTGTCTTTTTTCGATTTTCCTTTTCCTTCGTCGAGTACTCTAATCAGGATGCCGCTGCTCTTCTAGTGAATTTTGCATTTTCGCCATTGAAAATGGTAGGACTCCGAGGAAAGAACTCCCGCGAGAGAAAACCAACCCCGCTCTAACACCGTGAAATAACTGACGACGTAAGCTACTCCGGTTTACTAGACTCACAATGGAAACCTGAGACCGAGAAAACCTGATGTTTATCACTTTTAGAATGCGAAAGCTTATTAAACGTTCCTCTTCTTTCTTTATATTTTTCAACCCTTCTTGTACGTTCGCATCTTATTGTGTAAACAACGGATTTTACAAATTAAGAAATTAAACTCTAGAACAAATTTTCCAGGTTTTAATAAAAAAAAGTACGTCTTCTTCAATCAATCATCTCTTTTATACTAATTTAGACATATAAATTATTCTATTATAACAAAATTTATGTTATCCTTTTCCTAGATTTCTGTCAATATAAATTTATCTTTTAATGACAAATTGCGTTTAGATAATTATTTTAAATCAAATTCTTACTGTTTGTATAGTAAATTGATTTCTCCTACACGTAGATAAAGAAATTTTTCTAGAAATTTCTTTCTTTACTTTTTTAATGGAGTGTATTAAAATTTTATTTTCATTTCTTTACGTAACATTCATATCTTCCTTTACATGTTGTATATTGTATAACGATCTTACATTCAAACATTTTACAAGTATACGTAAATTACGAAGTCTATTAAAGTAAGTAAAAACGTGTGTCAGATTTGCATGAATATAGGTATGTGTTAATTAGAATTGTTAAAGTGATTGTATGTTTATCAGAATATTTTGAAGTACTATTATAGAATAGCAATATCGAAGTTGGTGATTTTTAACAAATCGAAGCTCGGTGATGTGACAAATAAATTGTAATTGAAATTCTTACTCTGACGAGAGAGAGAGAGAGAGAGAGAGAGAGAGAGAGAGAGAGAGAGAGAAAGCGGGAGGAAAGAGCAAATAGCTTTAGGTATGCGGTGGCCTTTAAATTGTGTCCTCTGTGCACCATTGCTGAAAGCTCTTTGATCGAGGATATCAAAGTCAACCTATGTGACCGTAAATTATTATCTAGTCATTAATATTTCACGAAATCCGTAAAGAACTTTAGGAAATCCGTCACGTAGAAATAATTGTATCTGTTGATTATGTTTTATTTTCTATGGATCTTTAAAAATTGTTAAACGCTTGGTTTCTATCACAGTCAGTAAAATTTAATGCCGCATTCAGTATAATACTTACGTAGAAATCGTCCTTTCGTAGATATGTCTACATTATATTAAATACATATTAAAGATACAAATAAAGTGCAATTGTTTTCTGATATGTACGTCAAAAGAAAATTTCATTTTCGCTGGCTTTTATACTTTTCTTTGGGACATGCTTGTGCGTTTTGTTCGCCCGCAGCGACGGATTTATCGACTTTCTCACGAATGTTCTCTCATTTGAAGCGTAAAGCGCTTCGTAGTTGCGGATATTTATTTTTTGTTCACGAACCCTTTCGAAAATAAAGAGAAACTCGGTGATGGGCGATGAGCAAGATTCCACCACATCCTATACAGAGAATAAACAAAACGCTTTCGCGAATAGAGAACAAATCTAGTGGCAAATATTGAGAGGATGTGAAAACGAGCAAAAAAGAAAGAGCGTAGTGTCGCAAGGTGCAGGTGTTCGCGAATGACAAATATTGAGAAAGCGAAAGAGTTGCAAGGATTCATGAAACAACAAGTAAAGAGACGAACAAACAGATAGACTGAGAGAGAGAGGAAATGAGAGACGGGAAGGAAGGGAAGAAAAGAGAGGAAACGCGAAGAGAAAGAGCGAGAACTCTCGTTAACCCAAAAAGCCCGAGAGCCATACAATCCCGCGACCAGAGCTTTCAGCCGCACCCCTTCACGAAACTTCGCGCTTATTAAGAGAAATTCAAAAAGTTTTAGTTCTTTTGCGTTAAGTTCAAAACTACCGCACTGTGGGTGTAGCACCCGATGCATACAGATACAACTGAATGTAACAGCAAATGCATCTTGGTCGCGAAAGCAATCTTCTGTACTATATCGTGATGAAAATGCGAAACCAATATAATCTTTCAGCTGAAAATTGCTTGAGTTTCTCAATGGCTTCAATTATATTTTTAATTAATTAACAAGAAAAGAAAACTTCAAACTTCTAAAATACAGCTTTATAATTTTCGGAAATACAATTTTATAATATTGTGATATATATTTATTAAATATTTTTTGCCTTTTCTAAAAATTTAATATTTTTCTAGATTCCATTGATATTTCTTTTTACCCCTCTAAATATACCTAATTACAGTGCAACGTAAAATGCAAAATCGATATAATCTTTTGACTGAATGTAAAAACTAATCAATAATCTTAATTATATTCTTTTTTCCAAATTTTTTTAATAAATTAAAATAATAAAAAAGCGATCCTAAAAAACGCTTACAATATAATTTTACTAAAAATTTTTTTATATTATAATAGTATGTTTTTTTTCTATTGAAAATTTGATATTTTTCTAGACTTCATTGATTTTTTTCACACTCCAATTATAATTGCAGTGCAACGTAAAATGAGAAGCACGAAATGTTGAAATTACCTTGATTAGAGCGACAACCGTTAATCCCACAATCTAAAAGGGCTATGTTTGCTCGTCGATGAAGGTAGAGGTAAAACAGCTATGAGAGGCAAGAAATCCGTGAAGAGAAAGGTCACGAAGGCAGATTTTGCGCGATGAGTACCGGCTTTAATGAGGCTATTATTCTGGCTAAAGTTTGTGTATACGTACCTTGGACAAAGTGGTGGGATGAGGATAGAGGTTGACGAGGCAGCTCTGTCGTCTAAGCCGGTAGTCCCAACGTGTCTCCAAATGCGGAATTTCCATGGTGTCGCAAATGCTCTGCACGTGAGATGCCGTATGTGCGCTCTGCGGTCCAAAAATCGCTGCTACACCGCCTCGCAGTAGATGGCACACTGTAATAAACGTCAAGGTATAAATGCTATCAGTAAGAATTGTTGTTAAAATTGCGAAAGTATAAAATTTCTTATGAAAAATATATCGCCGGCATTTCTATTTAGTCATCCAAGTCATTTAGCAACTTTCTCAATAAATGGCATAACGATAAAAAATGCTATAAGCAGCCAAACGTAATTATCTTTCCAATAAGATTATATATATATATTTTTCCATATATAATTTTCAAATTTATTTATTCGAACAAATGTAGCAAACATGCATTCATTTTTGTAAACCTCATATTTTATGACATGTTATGTTTCCAGTATCATTGCGTTTACTGCATAAAGCAGACAGATTTTTTTTAGCAAAGTGTAAATATAAATATATTGATATTTATCTGTGTAAACATTAGAATAACTCGTTTTGTAATTCATCCCACGACCATAAATGAAACGCGCAGTGTCAGTTTGTCTGCGCAAACTGAAATTGGGAGGTGGATCGATTAATTAGTCAGCTCGCTTCTATTATGATAATGTATATGTAGATGCAAGCGTATTACGCGGACACGCGAGCAAGATAAGCATGACGTGAACGCCAGGGGCCGTGTACTGTAATGTTAAGCTGAACGAAACGGAATGACCTGTCCCATCATAATATATCGATCATGTCATCATCAACTAATGTGATTAAGGTCGTTTCGCACATCGACAACGTACCGTCCGTATCATATGGAACCTATTATCGATTAATCACCGTAACTCAGGTGAACTTAGTAGCGTAACACCGCGTGCAGCTTGTCGGACGATCTCGCGATCTCACGAGCTCTCCATTCGCCAGTTGTGATAAACGACTCGGTATTAGCGGAACGTTCGCCAGGATCTCGCAATCCGCCGGGATCTTGCACTGGCTCGATGCATAAACCCCTGTCAATCTCTCCCATTCACTCCCAATTTCATTTAGCGAATAAATGTTTTTGTTACCTATGGCATGATCGATTTCGTTCAGATTGCATCAAATGCCCCTTTCATAACAATGCCCTCTCTTCTTTTCGAATAACAATGACGATAAATCACCATGCCAAACATTTATCGAATATTGCAAGTTTCTTGTTTTTCTCGAGCTGGCATATTAAATTCGTTTGCATTCTTTTATATAATACATAATCTTTGTAGTAAAAAAAAGAACAGCATTGCTGTTTTGAAGGAAATCCGCGTTCTCAAGTTGCATTTCCTTCAATTACAACATCGCAGTTATGCAATTTCGTCATCGTCAATCTTAGCTCATCTTGGTTTATCCAAAGTATCTTGGTCAGAGTAGACGATCATGGATAAGTCATAATAAGAATTTTTTGCTCGTGCAAACTCCTCTCTCGATAAGCACAAGCGGGTAAACTTTGGAAGAAAATTGTCTCGGCGCTCCGCCGGGTACTTGGCGGAAGATTGCTTTGGAACTCGTTTATGATACCTTTCATTAATAAAAAAAGAATAAAAACAAAACAAATATCTACAAAACAAATATCAACAAAATATATATTTTGACCATTATCGTCGTTTCTAGAGATTGTCGGATACGTGAAAGTTGCTTGAAAGGTCATCTCACCTAACGACGAATATCGTTACGATAGCGATACGTTTGTGCTTTCTCGTTAAATCGACATTTTTCTCGTAGCTGCCATTTACTTTTACTCATACTGGTAATTAAATTCTGTGATGCAAGTACAAACCATCCTAACGAACTGACATTAATTTTTCTCGTCTTTCTCGCCTCCGATTTGAACCGCGAGATAATTATTCCTTTTCTCCAACATACACGACGAAAGAAAAAGAAAAACACGCTTTGAAACTAATAATTATTTAAAATTTATTAAAAAACAAATAATTGTTAAAATTTATTTTTTTCAAAAATTTCGAAAACCACTCAATTTATTTTAATGTAACTTTGTATATGTTTAAAATTTCATCAAAATAATTCGAATGGTTTTCAAAATTTTTGGAAAAAATACAAAATTTTTCCTGTAACTTTGATACCCTGTATTTTTGAAACTAAGCCGTTTCAAACGTATGATTGTATGAAATTTTCATCCTGAGTTTTTTGAAAAATTCGCCTTAAAATTTTTTAGAATATTTGGTAGCCACCCTGTATACATTGATTATTGTGATTAATATTATCATGTGCTGCAATGGTTGAATTGGGATGATACCCGCACGAATTTAGAAGATCCGAATTCGAATTGAAAGTATAACCGGTTCATAACCCAGTATGTCATTGCTATTAATAATTATATTTTTTATATAGCTGAGAATAGTATTTTATTTAAGAGAATCTTTTTCTCCAATATTATCTCATTAATTACCAATTATTTCTAAAATTGTATTACTTTTTTTTATTAGATTTTATAATTATTTATTATATATGTATGTATATGTATGAAAAAGAAACCAAAGATGCATTTAATAATAATAATTTATTAATATAATTCGTAAATCAATATAAAATAATATAATGTGGTATGAAATAAAATTAAAAACAACGTAAAAATAACATTTTATTAAAACTTAATAAGTTTAGAATCAATTTGTAATAAAAATTTGCAGTATTATTATTCTCATTATTAACATATAATTCTCTTTAATTTTTAGCATTAAATACTTTCCTTCTACAATATTTTTTTGATGATAGCAGATTATGTAGTGAAATATCTATTCTTTTTAGAAAAGGGCTTAGTACTATAAAGAATCAAAGAACAAATAGAACTTAGCAACGTTAAATAATAACTAATGAAGTTTCAGAATTTGTATAATGAACAATTTTAAACTTACTAAACAGAATATAAATTTCCATTTCCTGTAAACAAACTTTAAGTTCGGAGATAATTCGATCTTCTTATTAACGTTTCACTAAGGAATTATCTCCAAATCTGAAGAAGAATCCGAAACTGAGAGAATGCATATGCCTTCCGGCGAATATACATGTTAATAGCATCACCGACTTTTTTGAAAATTTGATTAAATCACTTTGTAAAAGAGCAACATCCGGATCGCAATAGAGCATACAAGCGCGAGCAAGTCACCAGGCCAGTGACAGCTTTAATCCGGAATTACCTTTTGATCATTTATTCCGAGCGAAAACCATCTAATGTCCCCTACAGGCTGCTCCACTCTGATGAAAAGATCGTGTTAGAGGAGAAATGAGAGAGAGAGAGAGAGAGAGAGAGAGAGAGAGTGTACTTGGGGGATGGTTGCGCATCCCTCAGTTTTTTCATCTCGTATTTCAAATCCGTATACCTTACCGCAGTCGGAATCTCTATAATCGGTGGACAAAGTCGGTTTCTACGGACATAGGAACCTCAAAGTAATACCCGGACAGCGCTGGCGGCGTTTTAAGGTTGAAATATGATATGCGCTATATTGAAATTCCGAATGCAATTTCGTCGGGTAGCCTCGGGGTGCTCCGCGAACGATCATATACATCGGTACGTATATCGAGAACTCCGTTTTTTTCTCTTTTTCTTTTTTTTTCTCCAGTTGGTCACAGCACGCTTGAGGTCTCGACAATCTCTTTCCCGAGGTGGGCCCAGAATCAATTCGAGCTACATTGTTGCCCACGAGCAATATGCGCGTTCGTCTTTTGATCGCTTTGAGATACAGGTTGTGCGATGGAATGAATTGAGAGAACTTTGCATATCGATCGGATCGTGCTATCAATTCAACAGAATAACGTAAACAGGGATTGGGGAACTGAATCATACTTTATAAGCACGCATGTATAGATTTATAATTAATTTATGATGGTTTATAGCAAAATTTAATTGTTAAAGGTGAAATTTTAATCAAGCATATAAATGCTTCATTACTTTTCCAAGCTATTTTTCTCGAGATGTATAGATTTATTCTATTATTTTGAATTTTTATTAACGTATAATCATCCTTTTGCATCACATATTTCGAATCTAATATTTAAGATCTAACATCGTGATATGATTAGAGAATAAATGGCAAATTTATAATAATAATTAAATTAATACAATAATTTAAATTACATCATAAGCGTATGTAATAAACTTACTTAAATTACAAAATTTTTTTAATTTTCTTTCTGATATATGTTTTTCGTGTCTTAGATCTATCATTTTTAATGCTTTTAATCAAGATTAATTTTTTGTGTGTGTTCTATTTAAAATTCTATCACACGATATGCATTCGGAGAAAACAAACTCATCAAAAACAAAGTTTTAAATTTTTTTTTAGTTTTTCAATTCAAATATGCTTACAAATTTTGTAACAAAATTAAAATGAAGAGATAAAATATAAATTGAAGTGTTTTTATTTTTTTCCCGTATATATTTAACTTTTATTTCTGTATCATAAAATACATCATATTATCATTTTTAGTGGATGTTTTTGACTCTCGAAAATGTTGTTCAGAAAATATTATAATTTTATAATATCTGTACATGTAAATTATAATATATAGCACAAAATATAATATAAAATGTTTTTTATAAAACTTTATATAACTTTATGAAACTTTATATTTTATATCTTTAATTTTTTTTCTCGAGCCAATCCATAGTTAATTAGAAATGAAAAATCATAATAAATGATTAATAGAGTAATATCGTAAATACTAGAAAAATATACACGGTTTATATTTCAATGTTTTTGCAATGTTTTATTTTGGTCAACGAAACGTAAAATTTTATATATTATTTGTTTATTAAACTTGTATTGTCACGTACAATAACTGATTGTTATTTTAAGAATAAAACAAGAAGCAATCGGTATAACGATAGATTTTTCTTCATTTTAGGACGTACACAACACTAAAAGTCTAGAGTTACTATTCATGTGATATACCGTATTCACGTTATTATATTTTTATCATATTTATGCATTGCTAGAGATAATATTGCATCGCATTGCAATCATTCCTAACAAAGTTGTTTGACCGTTCTTCGTTAACACGGATTTCCATCTTCAGTTCTTGTCAGACGTTAGTGTGTGTGTGTGTGTGGTACAGTGTTTACTTCTATGCTCTATAAGCATCTTAGACACAACTCGTGCTCTCACTGGCAGACAGCTGGATACATATTGTAAGTGCAACGGAGTCGACATGGCATCCAGTTGCTTTGGTTGTATCATTGTGTCCTGGCTTTGTGCACAGATAGGATTATCACTCGGTAATATATCAAAGCCAGTTGGCGAGCGACCCTGATACCGAGTAATATCTAATCCCGCGATTCTCTCTTCCTCCCTTCTCGAGTCCTTCTATACGAACCTTGATCGTGCCTGTTCATTGTCGACTGTAATTTCATCCTTCACTTCAAAACCACTAACTCGTATCGTGACAATGACACTTTATATTCAAAAATTTTATTTCCTCTTTATTAAAGTGATAGAAACGTATATAAAATTGGATCAAACTCTTATACATGTTCATTTATATAAAAAATAGTAATAAAAAAACACATACACACACACACACACCTAAGTTTAAATTTTTTGTTAAGACTGTTTTATAAATAATAATAACATAATAGCATTAATTTTAATGTGTTCTCTCTTAGTGTGTGAAATAAATAAAATATATGCCTTCGGAACGTTTTTAATGTATCATACACTTTTAAATAATAAATCCTTAATATGAATAACAAATAAGTATTTTTAATTTTTAAAAAAGATTAAAAATTTAAATAGCCAAATTTTAAAATATTTTGAAAATTTTACATGAAAGACAATCCTTATGAAAGGAATAAAAAGATATAAAAAACTTTTACATAAAAAACTTCATATTTTTATTTACTTTTAATTCGGACTTAAGTTTATTACATAGTTACAGTGCAAGACTTTCTCGTCTAGTACTATTAATGTATGACTTCTAAAGTATTCTATATATATACAACTCTCATTTTTCTTGCCATTTCCTCGATGTTTCGGTCGACATTCTTAGTATCTATCCTTAGGAAAGTAATATATTTCTATTCTTTCGGGGCTTTTCCTCGTCGGTTTCATTCAAGTATTTCAGTACGTTTGGTGGCCACAAGCCATAATTTCGTACTCTTTTCTCCTTCCTCAGAATGGAACTCTCTCTCTTTCTCTCTCTCTCTCTCTCTCTCTCTCGCGCTTGCTCGCTTGCTCGTTCCTTATTCAAGATTAGGGCATTCGATAGCACAATATCTACATTACATACCTTTCCTCTACTTCCTTTTTATTCCCAGATTTATATTCTCAATCTGACTTGCGAGCACACCTTCAATTCTTATTTTTCGGGTAACAAGTTTGATTTGTGAGTTGAACTTAGCTTCGGCGCAACTTAACCAGCGAAATCCGCAAGGCTGCGGATGAGCCGACAAAATATGAAACAGCTTGAATTAATGCGATCACATAAGCCCAATATCTTCGGAGATTTTCAAAATCTACTTTCACTCTTCATAAATTTATCGGATTGCGCAGCTTAACGATTAACGATAAAACTCACGAGAAAAGTCGTGGCTCCTAGATATCAACGCGGTTAATAAGATATTTTGTTTTACGACTTCATACTTCTAGCACCTGAGACATTTATAGCTTCTATTGAATTCTATTGAATTCTATTGAATTCTTGTCGACTTGTTGAGGACGGAAAGTCCAGCTCGACATTTTCACGAGACGTGATATCGCAACCGGTCGGCCTCGATCCACATTACTTCGCGACAGTATCAGAATAAGATATCGGTATTATCAGGTAGTATCTTGTTCATGTTTCTTTTAGTCTTGTTGCTCCTGTGACGTATATTCGCAACACGTTTCTCCTTTTAATTTTAGAAATAGTCTTATTTCTAAATATAACTATTATTCCTTAATTCTTATAAAATTACTTATACACTAGAAAAAGAGTCTGGTTGCATTAATAAGAATTTTAATAGAAAATGGACAAATCAGAATTTTATAGAGTTAAATCTATTATAATTCTAGTTGAAATAACTAGAAATAAAGATGTCCAATAATGATGACCGGAATTCTAATTGATATGATCACGGAATCTACTGGTTTATTTTCAACCAGAAATTTTTCTCAGTGTAATTATTCTTATAACTATGTATTTCTGTACGCAGGAGTCAAGAGCCATTTAGCAGACATGAATTCTTTTGATTTGAATTATTCGAGGAAATCAAGCAAAATTAAATCATGTTTCTTAACAATGAAAAACTCGTAGCCTAATTATCAGCCGCTTTAAATTATTCCGTTCCTTATATATAGATTGTTTAAAAATAATCGTGTCCCTTACGGATCATTTAAAAGTAATTAATCGAAAACGGTCATTAACCAGGCTAAGCAAATCGATGAGCCAACTAATCGTCTTTTTGCTCACATCTGGAAATTCAATGCGCGTACTGATTCGTATTCATCGATTCTGCGAGCGAGAAAGCAGCAGGATTATGTTAATTCGTTCGTCAGCGGCGCGCGATCGCGAGTGCTACTAGATGCCTGCATCCACCACATCTACAAGATAGGCGAAGAGGAGAACCGGCAGGGTACAGATACGAGGTAGGAAACTTGCAAAGCTTCGAGAGTGATTTTAATCCCTTTGCAATGAGGACCGAATTGTCCTTTAATCTTCCTAATGCCGTTCTCGGGGAAACTAACTGCTACACTCAGGAGCGGGTGAAATGCGGGTGAAATCGTTGAAGGAAACGAATATTTTCTTACGTGGAATCTAACTGTCCGTTCTCCGACTGAAACCCGTCACGCGCAAAATCGTGATTTTACTTCACTGTGAAACTGAAAAGTCTCCGATTCCTATTTTACTACAATAAGTAAATTGTTTCGTTCCTGTCACACGCAAGCAAAACTCTTCAATGCCACCGTAAATACAGTGCATCTGTAGTAAATATTAGAATACATGCATCAATTGCACAAAGTTTCAACTCTTACTCGTATCGTTTCCAACCAAAGTACAAGTGAATAAAAATCTTGTAAGAGTTATAATTGCGTTCCCCCTGCTGTGTGTTTGCAAACTGTATTATTGCATAGATTACAGTGCTTAAGGCATGGGTTGGCTATAGCCCAGGGCGAAAAATTTTAAGGACAGAAAATTTTAAAAAGAATTGAATAAATAAAGCATTTCTTAAGATCTTGAGAAAAATTTTTAAGTTGTTCTAAAATGATTTTCTAAAAATTTTTTTTCTCTAAGTCATATCACATCATGAAGGATTGCTCGAAATATTTCAGCCCATAGGCACAATATGAGTATAAAGCAGCCATGCATTGCATGAATACTTACATTTGGCTTTATTCTTATTTAAATCGTTTAAAAGCTAATTTGTATTTTAATACACTTTTTGCTCTAGAAATTGTCGATATTGATATTGCGTATATCAAATGTTAATAAAACATGTGCGTGTAAAGATTATGTAGAAAAAAGAATAATACTTTTTATTATGTAGAAAAAAGAATAATACTTTTTATTATGTAGAAAAAAACGTGTTTTTTTTAAGTTTATCGTAAAAACACAAAAGATGTTCCTGCCAAGAGGTGTCCAATATACTAAAAATTTTATGTTAATTTAAAATTCTGAGTAGATTTATAATATTACCGCCGATCGAAGATTAAATACGCGGCTTTCCTTCGCTGGGGTTGGACCGACTTTGGCAAGAGGGATTTACGTTTATCGCCGATTCGTCGAATGAGCTGAAGCGCGGCATGCGAAAGAACTCCTCATGGCCGAAGATCGATAGACGCACAAATAATGCATTGCTCATCGGACAAAGAACCCTTCCTCGTACGAAACGCGCTTTATCACATCGCGGCACGATTTCGATGTGAAGATAAAAGCGACTAACTGCCGAAAGAATAGGAATGGAAAATGTCATCAACGTTACGAGATCGGTGATCCCTCAACTTGTACATGTATCTTTATTTGTGGAGTGAAAGTCACTAATAAATTTATTATATTTGGCGATAATTAATTTCACGTTCTTCAAATTTAATATAATTTTTACTATTATAATCATATTAATTAGATAAAATTTGACAGTAGTGGTTTTTACATATTGTTCTTTTCAAAAGTGCACAATTAAAAAAAAAATAAATTTTACAGAAAAGAGAAAAAATTATTGTTCACAACTTAATAGAAAATTATTGACTTAATCAAGTAATATCGATAAAAAGAATATACTCTTACAAATATAATCAAAAATTATTTTCGTTAAACAATCCTTAAAAACCATTCTTTTCGACGATTTTAATGTTTTACAAAATTATAACAAATCTGGAATATCTTATCAGAAATGATATAACTCAAAATATCACAACAATTTATATATTTATCTTGATCAGCTAAAATTGGCAAAATTTTATAAAACAATTTCTTCTTCAAAAGTTCAAACTTCTGTCACTAAAACTTTTTAACTCTAAATGTTTTCTATAAGAGACTTTTTTACTTACAAAAACGATACAACTCCAAATATGTCATTTTTTAAGATATTATAATCTCTCTTGAAAACCTTGAAAACAACACAAGTACATCGGTTTTTGAATGGATTATAAAGTTAAGTTTAATTTACTTTTGATGATTGACAGAATAATATTTATCCATAAGTTGGATAAAGTTGGTAATAAGTCGAAATTCATATTTTTAAAAATTCACTTTTGAAGTAAGAGAACGAAATCGTTAATTCAATATCAAAGGACGCAGTAGGTATTTTAAGTACATAATTTAAGTTATTTAGATTAGAATATTTCATCTTACACTATTAAGTTATATTAAGAAGACTTTGAGAGCATGTAATATGGCGAAATTTCGTTATCATAATTAAGATGTAATTAAGAATCTGTAGAGTTTTCAAGTGACGTAGCTAAGCTATTAGAATCTAAAAGTGATAATTCTCTTTATCCCTATATCTCTTATTTCAAGATCATCATAATCTATCGGTAATTCAAGCTTCAGCTCTTTCGTGCCTTCTTCTCTTATCGCGAATAAGTTCGTCCTTATCATGCAATTACATTACAAAGGGCTCGGTTTATTCTCATGGTGCTGTCGTTCATGCAATTCTTCGCGACGACTTCGGCAGTTCTCCTGACTTTCAGTAACTCGATATTGAGCAGCCCGTTCTTGGCTGCTTCTTCATTTTGTCTCGTTTAGCGTTTCCATGGTAACTTTAACCCTTTCGTCGCTGACATGAATGCTATAGAGAATGTAGTATTAAAGTTAAATTCTAATATAATTTTGATAACACGTTTAATAAAATGAGAACTTTTCCTTTTAATATGTCTGTGCTTAATTTTTTAAATTAATGTACCTATTAATATTAATATAAATATGATTTTTCAAATGTTTATATTAAGTATTTATTAAGAAAAATAAATAGAAAGTAAATTAATTCAGGCGCAAACATTGCATATTTTAGGATTTTGAGTTTGAAAGATTAAATAATATATATATATATAATATTTTATATTGTATATATTCATAACATTGAAAGAGTTAAATCAAGGAATAAGAATGAGATTTACTGTTCCAGGCATGTTGAGAGAGAGAAAGAGAGAGAGAGAGAGAGAGAGAGAGAGAGAGAGATTTGTATGCGATAGATAAAACGATAGATAGGACGAGAATATGAAATAAAACCATGAATGCTTTTTTCGATCTTGCGAGGCTTTTTACATTCAAGATGATCTTATCTGATCTAAAGAAAATCGTTTTAAAATGCAGAAGATGATGAAATGCGATTGTGTTTAACTGTAGTCGAACTACGACATAACAATTCATAATAATTTGCAATTGACTGACGAAGATAGATATAAAAAGAGAGAGATTATTTATAAACTATATTATAGAATATATTGGATGTAAAAGTTTAACAAATCTTATCTCAATATCGCAAAGAAACTAGAAAAAAGATAAGATAGATATAAGTTTGTAAATAATCTGAGAAGAGTGTATAAAAAATTATGGCAAGTAAAGATATAATTGAACAGAATATAAAAAGATAATGATAAATTAAGATTAAGCGTGTAGATAAATACGACCAAAACCGACATGATTAGAACGTTAAATGATAGTACTCATGTTAATCACAATCGCAACCAATTTTCCGACGCGCTGTTGAGAAATTCATTTTCGACGGTCTTTAAACTCTCGAGTTCTTCTTGTTCAAAGCAGTTTTTGCGCAAACTTTGAAGATTAGCTTAATGCATTAGCACGGAAGGTCGTATTAGTCAGTTCCCTACGGCACGCTTTCGGAGTTAACTACCTATCGGTTAACTACCCTCTTCCAGAGAGGAGTCTATCAGTTGAGTAGCTAACTGAAATTTCTTTTGCTTTAAAGAAGTTTTCGGTGACGAAAAGCAAACTGTTACGGTGAAACGATTGAAATAAAATTAACTTTCGGAATTACAAGTTTAATGTATATACTCGTATTTTTATTCTTCGGCTGATCTATTGTAAAAATATATACTGCTACATTAATATCGGTTATTTTAATCAGCCATTTGTTTTTTGCTCAAAAATGAAAAAAAAATGATATTTAGTACACAGTGTATTTTTAAATTGGAATTTATGGAGGAGGATATCAAATACGTGTTACATGACTTTAATGATGACAATAAATTTTTAATTTACAATAGGTATACAACTTCTTTCATTTAAATCTTACAAGATTATCAGATTTGTTTTACTGAATTTAGGGACAAGTTTTAAACTTTTTTGTTGGTACGAGAAAAAGTAGATAATCCATGTGTAAAATTAGTATTGTTTTATATATTGTTCTGCTTAATAAACTATACTACAGGTAAACAAATTTAATATTTTCAAAAAATATTTTCAATATTTGTCATTCTATGAATTATTAATACCACATAAAAACTATAATACTTATTTTGCTATACGAGAGAGAGAGAGAGAGAGAGAGAGAGAGAGAGAGAGAGAGAGATACATGGAATAGAGTAAAAGATGTTGTAGTTATATTTCTCAATTCTTCATTCCAAGGAGAATTAAACAGTATATTATCGATAAGAACGTTATCGATGGATCAGAACGTTAATAGTCGCAGAATTATAGAACTGGTTAATTAGGGGAGACTGAGGATAAGAGGATAGACTCATTTTTCAGTTTCGAATTATTATAGACGAAATTAAGAGACTTATCGAAAAAATTAATTCTACGCCAGTTACTACATACATTTGACTATCTAATAATATTTTAATAATAAGGGAAAACTGATAATTACTATGAAAAAAAATGCATTTTTCTAATGTATCTGATTTAATTAGCCCCGGGACCGGGGTAAGTTGACTGATGGTATGGGGTAATTTGATTAACACTATTAAAATGAAGATTAATAAATATTTTAAGGTACATCTTTGACTACATAATAACAAAAAATTTATAAAAATGTATTTTAAACACAAACATATTTATTATAAAATAAAAAATGTATAACTTTGTACTAAATAACAATTTATCTAATCCGAATCATTATCCGAATTACAGTTATAACAAACATAATACGATAAGTTACCCTTTATGCATTTAGAGTATCCACACACATATTCACAAAATTATCCGTTTAATTATTCTTAATATTTTCACATTATTATTACTACTTCTATTACACTTAAAAATAATTTTACAAAAGAAAGAAGGATGTATAAACATATATGTATATGTTTCATATAGAATTATATATGTTTATGAATATTTATACATGTTTTATGTATAAATGTTCATAAACATATATAATTTATCATATTATATTATGTATGTTTATACATATTTATACGTATTAATGCATTAAAAATTTCTTATACATGTAATTTAACTATTATTACTGGTGAAAAAAGTTGATAGAGAATGGTTGAGAACGATAAGATTTCTATCAATTTGTATCGTTTTCTATAAGTTTATATCATTTTCTATCGTTGACCTCGCGAGCATCACGATTGATCGAATATGAATCCTATCGTGTTTTATCGGATTTTGTAAGATTGATACAAGATTCCTATAAGATCTGATTCAAATTAGTGAATTTACGAACCAAATTTCATATTGAAAACGATAGGATGTTTCTATCGTTCTCTATCAACTTTTTTGGGCATAGTGAATGACAGATTTTCTAACTTAACAAACTTTAATGATTAATATTTCGATTCACAAGGCAGAACAATGCTTCTTTTTGCTAAATTCGTTCTTTTCGTGCAAAAACACGTCGAATGAGCCTAGTTTTATCGAGATTGGACGTAAGGGAACTAAACTTATAATATTTACCACTGAGGTAAATCTCTTTAAAGGAATGAAATATTGCCACTCTTTTTCAAGAGAGTGAAACATTTTCACTCTCTTTCAAAACTGATTGTATTTTCACTCTTTTAGAGTGAAATTTCATTTCAAGAAGTTTGGGAGTAGATACTATCAGAGTCGTCACTAAATTAGTTATATAGCCCCGTATTGTGATTAGCCTACTAGCCCCATCCGTTCATTTTTTAAAAACATTAACAGTATACGAACAAAGACAGATAAACAAAAAAATCTGTTGGACTTTAATAAGTAAGAACTGCGCTTACTATCTAAATGGAAATAAAATATCTCAGACAATTATATACGATTGTACAGTCTGTTCAACAAGAACGTACGGGCCGTTTCTCCTAAAAAAAAACACAGAATTTTGTTTTTTATCGAGATTGGACGTAAGGGAACTAAACTTATAATATTTACCACTGAGGTAAATCTCTTTAAAGGAATGAAATATTGCCACTCTTTTTCAAGAGAGTGAAACATTTTCACTCTCTTTCAAAACTGATTGTATTTTCACTCTTTTAGAGTGAAATTTCATTTCAAGAAGTTTGGGAGTAGATACTATCAGAGTCGTCACTAAATTAGTTATATAGCCCCGTATTGTGATTAGCCTACTAGCCCCATCCGTTCATTTTTTAAAAACATTAACAGTATACGAACAAAGACAGATAAACAAAAAAATCTGTTGGACTTTAATAAGTAAGAACTGCGCTTACTATCTAAATGGAAATAAAATATCTCAGACAATTATATACGATTGTACAGTCTGTTCAACAAGAACGTACGGGCCGTTTCTCCTAAAAAAAAACACAGAATTTTGTTAAAAATTTTATTTGGATCTATTATTAAATTCAATAAACTAAAATGCGTTTACTTAGTAAATTGTTCAATCTCCTTTATTATCGAGTATGGCCTGGCAGCGTCGGGGCATGCTTTCTACGAGATTTTCAGCCATTGCCTCAGGAAGATTTCTCCAGATTTCCCGTATATGACGAACGAGCTGCTTTAAATTAAAAACTTTCTTTTCTCTGAGTTTCATCTTCATGATTGCCCACACGTTTTCGATGGGATTGGCATCAGGCGACTGGGAAGGCCAATCCATTGTAGTGATGCCACACAGAGAGAAAAATGTTTGGTATTTGTAACTATAATTATATATTACTATAATTATGATTATTACTGCTATAATAATAATAACAGTAACTATATATATATATAATTATAGTAATATATAATTATAGTTACAAATACCAAACATTTTTCTCTCTGTGCATTTTCACATTTCCACTCCGTATTCCAAATTCCTGTTTACAGAAACATCCCCATACGTGTACTTTCACTGGGTGTTTTACTGTATGTTGAACAACGGGATCGTGACGAGTTGACCACGCATACCTTCTGGGAATCCAGGCCCAAAAGGATGATTCATCGGTAGAGATTACATTGGCAAAAAGAGATTACAATGACCAAAATGGTCAATATTAGCCTTTGACCACTCCAGCCCACTCCAAAACGACTTGCATACGCAGCACTCATTGTGGTTATTTGCCCTGTTACAGTCAAAACAAGTCACACTACCCATATGACCTCAAAGCATTCTTCCAAACTGTTCAGAGAATCGGAAAAACTAAACTTAACATCTGTGCGTCATCTATTAATGAAGTGTGGAACCGTACGCTCTTATTGAACAGACTGTAAAACTTTAAGAATAAAAATGTTTACTTAGGTGTACGATTTTTTAAAATTGTAGCGTAACTTCTATCATACAATAGATGTGTTAGCAACGAGATGTTACAGCAGACTGAGCGGCAGTCGCTGCTGATGCTCAGACGGGTTTACGCGTGTCTCTCGTTTATAACGTAGCCTCGATTATTCTACTTACCTCTATAGTTTACTGACCCCGGTCCCCCTACTATCTATTGCCTGTATAATCATAGTAAAACAAGTTATAATGACATTGTTTCTGTATCAATAATTCAAGAATGATAAATTCGGAGATATTCAGTGAAAACCGAGATTCTGGGGACAAACTTTGTCGGAGGACACAAAGTTCAATTTGGGGATGCTATGAAAAACAGGTACGTCTGGTAACCCTATGATACATTCGATATTGGTAACTACAGTTGCTTAGTATTAAAAGCACAATCGTTTCTCCTTGCCATATCGTCGTTGTAATAAAATTTTTCGTTTGATCGTCTGGAGGATGTGTATGATGTATCGATAAGCGAGGTGATTTTATAAAAGCTGTAACTAAATGTCAAGAACAATGTCGCTACTAGCTATCACGGTTATACATTTTCGTGTAATTGTTACAAACATTGTTATTATATAGTACTAAATTATTTTATATAATACAACCTAATAATATGTTTCTCATATATTATCCATTCAAGCTATAAAATTCATCAATTATGGCGTAACTACACTGAAAGGAAAGGTTGGCTGCTGCAGCAAATTAAATGGTAAAATATGGCATGGCATTTTTAATTGGCTGCAACAGTCAATTTTTGGTTGCGTTAGTCAATCGAAATCCTATACTGACATTGTGGATAGGATAACACAACCAAAAATTGGCTGTTGTAGTCAATTAAAAATATTATGCCATATTTTACCATCTAATTAGCTGCAGCAGCCAATCTTTTTTTTCAATGTACTGATATAATATATTGTAACGTTAAACTGGACACCGTAGTTGCGAACGTAATTGCGACGACGAGATTGTGATTTACTGTTATGTTTGTAGCATAGTGACCATTTTATGATCGCCTTAGTTGCCATTACGGACGTTACTACTACGGCAATATTATACGCGTAGTAACGTAGAATCGATCCATTTTTCAAGAGTCTCGCGATTACGGCACAAGGATTACCCCGGTTCCATATACCTCATATAATTCGCTTTATTGTCGACATAAAATATCTCATAAATTTCTAATGAACTTTCTTAATTTTCTTTCAGATTTTATTGTAATAAATATATATTTAAACATCATTAAACATAACAATTCGATAATTTTTAATAAATTTGTTGGATAATTTTCATTCTTCAACTTCAACCTGTTCATATTGGTTCAAGCAGAACAAATGATTATTGTCCCCAACGTGGAAAGTATAAAATACTATAAAACATTGCAAGTCATAATGACATCAAACGCTAAAATAATGTTAAAACTTCAAAATAGTTATTAAAAGTCACTTTTCGATTAGTCACGGTCGATTTTAACGTCATTTTGACGCTATTGTGATCTGTTGTTCTGCTAAAATACTTAAAAGATATTTCTCCATTTTTTTTAATATTTAAATTCTTTTTACAAATTTTGTACAAAATCTTACTTTTTTAAATCCTATGGATTTCAATGCTTTGTTCAAACTTTCATTAGAACTTCGATTACTAAAATGTTGATCTTTTATAGCAAACTGTAGTGACAAAATGAATATTTTTACCGAATTTTTACTGAGAAAAAATTGCCTCGAAGTTGATCAAGCAATTCATAAGCTGAGTGAACACAAATATGTTAGTAGTGAAATAACCTATATATTATACATAGATATACATATGTATCTATATAATCGTATAGTGTATACATATATTATATAAACTGTACATATGTCTGGAGGCCTTGTGTACATACGAGAAGTCTGCAAACCCGGCGAGGTGGTCTGGGAAAGTGGATCGGGCGACGGAATTTTCACGGATATACTCGTTCCCTTATGCTTCACGCGGTTTATAGATTTTATGAGGGGCAGGGGCTTATATAACACTGGCCTTCGTGAATCGCAAGCAGAGTGCTTATTTACTCCTCGACTCGTTAATTCTCGGTAAAGTAAAGCATGAACGCTAATCTGATAGATGCCGAATGAGGATCATCGTACCGTTTTAGAGCGTGTTTGCACGATTCATTTCTGATAATCATTCTAGCTGAATCATCTCATACGAAAGAAAGATGCTCTCCTGTAAAGATGAGGTATTGTTCGCGTTGCACAACTAAAGCAATTAAATTCTTCTCTTCTCGTTATATTTTTGTATGATTATTTGAGTGATATACTTTTAAAATAAAAATCAAACGAATTAACTGTGTTAGTTTTAAATCTCATATAGGAAAGTTAAAAAAGATAGATGAGATTGTTTCTTTGCGTAATATCGATAAAATAAAAAATCGATATTTTAAATTATTTAGAATTTTTTACAACTTTTTATGTGTCATTTTCCCACAAAATCTGTAAAAATTATGTTTACAACCTATCTTTAGTCTTCAATTAATAGTAAACATTTTATTGAAAGTATCTTTTTTGTACGCAAAGACCGTATAACCTCTTTAAGACATGACTTTAAGCACGTAAAGAAAATAACGTAATTTGCGAAGTAGGCGCAGATAGCAACGTGCGTTTTGTTTTTATTACCGTTTTTGGTCATACTCGTAAAGGTTATGGCAGAGATATAAAGAATATGAAGACAAAGTGTTTATTTGCCTTCTATGCGATCGCTTCCGTGTATATGTATATATCGAATAGGTGATAACGACAGAATTTAAGTCGCATTCAATAAAGTTTTACGACTCCGTACATTTATGAACAATTTACGATAGAAACCTGTAATATTTTGAAATCGCAAAAAAGTCAGATTTAACTTGTAGGTACAGTTTGAAACGAGAGTTGCTGGTACGTTAAATTTTTGAGAAAGTTAAATATTTGATGTTGGGGACACCGGAATTCACATAAAGAAAGAAAGTACTGGATTGTGTTATTATTATTTTTATATAATATAAATATAAATATAAATAATATATATCTATTATATTTATTGAGAGAGATACAATATTTTTTATTTAATTTTGCATCAGTTAATATTTAATTTTCACACAACACACACAAAAACGTTTCTAAACTTTTCCGTGCTTTTTAAACTGCACGAAAAATTTATAATAAAGTGTTTTTAAAATCAGTAAAGAAAAACTAACTGAGAGACTTTTTTAAAAATAAGTCTGCCTCACTGTAACGTTAAACTGGACACCGTAGTTGCGAACGTAATTGCGACGACGAGATTGTGATTTACTGTTATGTTTGTAGCATAGTGACCATTTTATGATCGCCTTAGTTGCCATTACGGACGTTACTACTACGGCAATATTATACGCGTAGTAACGTAGAATCGATCCATTTTTCAAGAGTCTCGCGATTACGGCACAAGGATTACCCCGGTTCCATATACCTCATATAATTCGCTTTATTGTCGACATAAAATATCTCATAAATTTCTAATGAACTTTCTTAATTTTCTTTCAGATTTTATTGTAATAAATATATATTTAAACATCATTAAACATAACAATTCGATAATTTTTAATAAATTTGTTGGATAATTTTCATTCTTCAACTTCAACCTGTTCATATTGGTTCAAGCAGAACAAATGATTATTGTCCCCAACGTGGAAAGTATAGAATACTATAAAACATTGCAAGTCATAATGACATCAAACGCTAAAATAATGTTAAAACTTCAAAATAGTTATTAAAAGTCACTTTTCGATTAGTCACGGTCGATTTTAACGTCATTTTGACGCTATTGTGATCTGTTGTTCTGCTAAAATACTTAAAAGATATTTCTCCATTTTTTTTAATATTTAAATTCTTTTTACAAATTTTGTACAAAATCTTACTTTTTTAAATCCTATGGATTTCAATGCTTTGTTCAAACTTTCATTAGAACTTCGATTACTAAAATGTTGATCTTTTATAGCAAACTGTAGTGACAAAATGAATATTTTTACCGAATTTTTACTGAGAAAAAATTGCCTCGAAGTTGATCAAGCAATTCATAAGCTGAGTGAACACAAATATGTTAGTAGTGAAATAACCTATATATTATACATAGATATACATATGTATCTATATAATCGTATAGTGTATACATATATTATATAAACTGTACATATGTCTGGAGGCCTTGTGTACATACGAGAAGTCTGCAAACCCGGCGAGGTGGTCTGGGAAAGTGGATCGGGCGACGGAATTTTCACGGATATACTCGTTCCCTTATGCTTCACGCGGTTTATAGATTTTATGAGGGGCAGGGGCTTATATAACACTGGCCTTCGTGAATCGCAAGCAGAGTGCTTATTTACTCCTCGACTCGTTAATTCTCGGTAAAGTAAAGCATGAACGCTAATCTGATAGATGCCGAATGAGGATCATCGTACCGTTTTAGAGCGTGTTTGCACGATTCATTTCTGATAATCATTCTAGCTGAATCATCTCATACGAAAGAAAGATGCTCTCCTGTAAAGATGAGGTATTGTTCGCGTTGCACAACTAAAGCAATTAAATTCTTCTCTTCTCGTTATATTTTTGTATGATTATTTGAGTGATATACTTTTAAAATAAAAATCAAACGAATTAACTGTGTTAGTTTTAAATCTCATATAGGAAAGTTAAAAAAGATAGATGAGATTGTTTCTTTGCGTAATATCGATAAAATAAAAAATCGATATTTTAAATTATTTAGAATTTTTTACAACTTTTTATGTGTCATTTTCCCACAAAATCTGTAAAAATTATGTTTACAACCTATCTTTAGTCTTCAATTAATAGTAAACATTTTATTGAAAGTATCTTTTTTGTACGCAAAGACCGTATAACCTCTTTAAGACATGACTTTAAGCACGTAAAGAAAATAACGTAATTTGCGAAGTAGGCGCAGATAGCAACGTGCGTTTTGTTTTTATTACCGTTTTTGGTCATACTCGTAAAGGTTATGGCAGAGATATAAAGAATATGAAGACAAAGTGTTTATTTGCCTTCTATGCGATCGCTTCCGTGTATATGTATATATCGAATAGGTGATAACGACAGAATTTAAGTCGCATTCAATAAAGTTTTACGACTCCGTACATTTATGAACAATTTACGATAGAAACCTGTAATATTTTGAAATCGCAAAAAAGTCAGATTTAACTTGTAGGTACAGTTTGAAACGAGAGTTGCTGGTACGTTAAATTTTTGAGAAAGTTAAATATTTGATGTTGGGGACACCGGAATTCACATAAAGAAAGAAAGTACTTGCCTTCTATGCGATCGCTTCCGTGTATAAGAAAGAAAGAAAGTATTTTTTCTACTTTTTATTTTATTACATACGTTCCTTTTAATTAATGTTTATACCTACCTCGTTATTATAAATGTATCTAATATAATTTGAACGTTCAGTCTGTTAATTAAAATTATGATAACTCGAAACGTCCTCATAATCCAAATGTTAACTTAAGTCACTTTCCAATTTAACTTGATGAATTTACATTACAAACATTTGAGATTATTAAAGATTACTTCGTAATATCTCTTTCCATCAATTTCTAAGGTGGACTTCGGTAATGGGGGAGAAATTTCCACTGACGTCGAGCTAATTCTCTGTCGGGATTGGCCGGATAATCGCAGTTCCACAGTATTCTATACTTTCCCCGTGGGGAACAGTAGTCATTTGTCTCGCAGTAATCCAAAAATCCATTGAGGAAACTCCGAAACCGTAGATTATGTTGGAACGGAATGTAGAAAAGAAGAAGAGAGGTGGAAGAGAGAAAGCCGGAAATGGTATATTCGCTCAAATAGGAGTATGAGAAAACGGCAGAGGGGTGATGTGTTCGTTGGATTTAAATATATTAATTTCCAGTTCACACGCAGTAAAGTTTTGTCGGTACGAGACAATTACACGATGAGACAGAGAACGATTTATTACGTTTTGTCGGAATTTCGCGTTAACGAGCGTTGCAGATGAAATCCGCTCT
>NW_017256866.1:476039-513956 GCF_001594055.1 Mycetomoellerius zeteki | reverse complement strand
GCTCTTCCTGCCGGGCGATGACACCGAACACGTCATGTCCGCGAAAGCGCGTTCCTTCCGTATTAATTCAATCGCCGATTATTGATATCGGTTCTCGAGCCAGGCTTTTCCATCGTTGATAACGTGAGATTGATACGGTTCGCTCGGAATCGGGAGCATCCGCTGCATTCCGATTACAATGCTTACTGACGCAAAGATAGAGTATTATTCTTTTATCGGTCCTTCCGCTGGTAAAGAACATGATAGGGATTCAATCTTCTTGCACATAATTGTTTTTAGATTATTGGATAATGGACTTTTCCGCGTGAGCGTGATGGAATGCACTCAAAAGACGTTACCGTATATAATTGATTGGTATCTCTCTCCCCTTTCTCCTTTGAAGTATTACTTCCTTTAGAGTGTATTGTAAAGGGAAGTGATACATCACTTTATCCACGACAGCGTGTATGTAAGGTCCTGCAACTTGGAAGAATGAAGGATTGAAATGTCTTTACAACGCAAGTAATGCGTTACGACGTAACGTCTGCTGAAACCGCTCCGACATTCCGACGCTTATTACTTAGTTGATAAAAATGAAATCAGTTTACGTCTGTTGAAGAATTAAAGCGTTGGAATATAAAAGACTGAGAAACTTTTGTTTATTACAATTTTTTGAAGGCATGTTAACAGTGTAAGCAAAGAATTCAGATACATTTTCATATTATTTTTATACGTATCCGTATAAAAATAAATTATGATGACTGAAGAAAATATTAAAGATATAAAAAAATATAAAATATATTTTTAAAAAACTGTATAAATAATTGTATTAAAAAGTGACATAGAGATTGATTCAAAAAATATACAAAGCAAAACTTTTTCGCAGAATAAATATTTCATCGGAAAATGAAAAGTGTCAAAGAGAAAAAAATAACAAGTGTCCAATGATAACAAGTGACACATTACGCAAGAAACACGCGTATGTGTATTCTCTGCAAAAAAATCACGAGAACTATAATCCGAGCGCGACAGGGAATGAGCACGCGGTTGGGGGAGAACTAGCACATGTAAATGCAAAGGGCTAACCCAGGATTACGTATTCAAAATATCTGGTCTGTTTTTGAACGATTCTGATCGGAGGACGATTTTCTGGCGGAATCCGCGGTATGCAAATGCAACGGCGCGTAGCTGTATTTGGGGACGCTGAAAGGTTGTATGTGAGTTGTGCGGTTACACACGGCCGCATTCATGTAACGCACCATGCATTCCGCTGTCGCACGCGTATAAATTGTATAATATCATGCCTGATCGAAATACGCGAATGACACGATTATAGTTGCCGCGCGTAAATTACTGCAAAGCTCTCTGTTTTGGTCAAAGTGCAGTCGATCGGAGATCCGCGTAATTAAAGACAGAAAATCGGGAGCTTGTAAACGCCAAATCAAAAGATTTTAATTGCGCTTGGACAAACCTCACTTACTTTTTTTCAACATAGCTTTAGATATTTTTGAATTACTGATTGAAAGCAATTTAAAATTTTATTAAAATACACTTGAAAATAATTGTAAATGAAAAATCAAATAAAGAATTGCTCAAGTTTAATTTATAAAAATTCTTACACGTATTGAAAAATCATTAATGCCGCGATATTTGTGATATCCTATAATATTAGATTATGTATTAAAATAGTCAAAGCAATCATTACAGAACTTCCTTAATTCAAGCATCTCGTTTCAACTATTGAATTATTAGCTTATTAAATACTTGTACATTCAAAGCAAAATCTGTTATTCATGCAATATTCTATCTTTTAAAAATTGACACGAAATTTGCAAATATAATATTCGTTATACTATCACATGAAATTCGGATTTTTTTAATTAATACATTACGCTTTGTTTGTCATTCCTTTGATTCACCCACAACCGTTTTTGTAATTGCGGTGTCTGACAGTAATTCGTTTATTTTGACGAAAATTTGCAAAGCGCACAATTTTTATTTTATATGCAGTAACATAAACGGTAAAAGAGATTTAAAAAGAACCATTGCGCCCGCGCGCGCGCGCGCGTGTGTGTGTGTATATCTTTAGCGTTCTTATTTCCACAAAGATTACACTCATGCAACATTACAATTAATAATTGTTCGTTCATTTTCAACTTACAGGAATATCCAATAATTTTACGCCAACGTGACATTAATCGTCAAAATAAACACGTCGTTAATCCGTTACAGAAAGACCATGTGCCCACTAACTAACGCGAAATATATATCGATCGTCAAATGCAGGTATACAGGAACATGTACGAAATCAATAGATCATTCTAGATCGATAGGAGGGTCATTGTATTACGTAATGAATTACGGTTTACTAGAATCCAGCGCTAATCTGGCAATAAGCCACCTGGGCTATTTGCCGAGAATCGGGACAAAATTATATCAAATCTCTAGGCAACGTAGTTGTCCGTCCAATCCATTAACTCTCTGTTGATCATCTGCACAACTTCCAAGCAAACCATTGCCGCATCGGCAAATAATTATCGTATCCAAATTCGTGTTCTATAATAAAATTGTAGAGAAATATTTGCAATATATTGTTGCAATGCGAGAAATAAATACATTTCAAAGAAGAATTAATCGATCTTATTTTTTATTAATTCTTTGATAGATGACTTTTGTACATTAAATCTTGCTTTGTTACAAATAGATATAACGTTAAAGTTTTAATTAATTTTAAATAAATAAATATCAAAAATTTCAAAACATTTAAATATAATTGGGTGAGAAATCAACGTATTATGTGTTAAGGAAAAACAATTTAAATTGATTAAAGTAGATCACACACACAGAGACAGGAACATTTCCAGGCATTTTGCTTAATGAATATTGAAGTTGCGAACTTTAGCAAATTTTTTAAATTAATGACTTGCTAATTAATTAAACTTAAATTAATGACTAATAAAACAAAGAACATAGATTGACCGACTTTATACCTTACAATCATGACATGAGCATAAGAAAATTTAAGATAACTTTTTTTATTTGATTTCGCGCAATTTGATAAAAAATTGAATGTCTTTTACGATAAAATATCTATGGTTATTGTAAATTAATATCTTTTCCTAAAACACTCTTCAATGTGAGAAAATCATAAGGTAAGTTATAAGTTGTCCCCTTCCCACAATCGTATTACCGTTTAATATCAGTTTAGTTAATGGAGCTGTAACGCGAATTAGCAAGATAGCCCAGCAGAATTAATCACACGTCTGGAAAATTTCATAGAATCTCATTTCTCGCGCAATTTCGGCAATGGTTATTTTAAGTTTACTCAAACGAGCGTACACAGGGGTCATCTACGAATATTGAAGATGTGAGGAGAACGAGAAGGCGGTCGATCTATATGTAGTCGTTACCCCACATTGTAATTAAGCCAGAGTCTATAGATACAATGTATGTATAGTCGGTTAGTAGCGTGCGCGGTCCACTGCCGTGGATTATTATGTACCATCCTGATAGTACCTGCTGTACTACGTGGCACGCAGAACGCCATGCTACCAATAATACAATGTTGATAGTGACCACTTGTTGTGTTTAGAACATCGTCCGGAACATTTTCTTCGTTCCGTGTATATGAAATTTCTGTGTATGCGAAATTTTTCTGTGCGAAAAATTTCCTAAAATTGTTTACTTCGAAGTAACAGCTTATCTTAATTATTATGATCATCATAAGAATCACTTTTGTGTGTAATGTTTAAAATTAAAAGCAACGCAAGACGATAAAAACGCCGGGGTTGATCAGATGTGCATTTTACGAAGATATTTAAAGAAATTTAAATGTTAGATGTTTTATTTTGCTAAATGAAATTTTTACAGATTGAAGACTATTATACGTTTATATATCTATAAAATAATCTCTTGTTTGCAATTTTACATGTACAGTACTACAAATACAATATCTGAAATCTTATCGGTTAACGTGAAAATTGCTTTAACCGCAATTTGATTCGGCGAAGCCGCGAGCGATCCACAAAAATGGAAAGTTGATTATTCTATCGAATCGTTCAATTTTTTTTTATAACTGCAGGTGAACGAGAAAGAAAGAGAAAGAGAGATTTCATGAGCAAAGCAGCATGTATGGTGATATGATCGATGATGCGATTATATATATCTTCTGAGAAAAATTCGTGTATAATGGAAATTAAGTCATACGAAAATACCAGAAATACAGTTGTTGTAGATGGGATGTGCCAACTATAATTCGATTTGAAACTCTTGTAGATGTGGTTATTCCTCAAATTAACACGCTGCCGTGCTTCGAATTGCCGTCAATCACGTTCGAGGTCTCCCTTTGCAGTGCGACGGTCCCCAACAATGCATGAGCTTCGTCGTCAGTCATTTCGTTATTATACAGCTCTTCAACTCTCTAACCCAAACAAACCAAACCAAATTAAGCGCTAATTACTATACAAGCGTGACAACATCCTCAATTCACCTAGAGAAGAGTGAATTTGCACAGAAATATATGTTATTGTACTAAATTATGTCTAATCTAAAATATCATGAAACATAATATATATTGTTTTTGCATTATTTATGCTAAATAACCATGAAAAATCTTTTCACAGCTTTTATAAAAGCGTTTTTCTGTTAATAGAATTATTAGCATTTCAATATTCCTGCGAACTTATCTTTGGGTTACTTTTGACTATCAATTATTTAAATTCATTAGTTACAGTTTACAATTGCAATTGCGTTGTATTCTGTGTACAATATAATGAAATATAACAATAGAATAATGCTATATAATGAAATATAACAATAGAATAATGCAAAGAAAGAAACAATTTTTATATAATACAAAACTAACTTTTAATTCTTAAACTTTAATTTTTATATGGTGAAAATATCGGAGTAAATTGTTGAAGCATAACAAACTAAAACTCATAATAAACGACTATTTTCTATTATATGAGTATTAAAAGATTAATATTATTTTAGATACATATTTCTTCTTGATTATCAAAAAGCATTTTAAGAAATGTTTGGACGAATTTACTTGGAGTCACATTCTATTTGTGAAATCGCCGATTTGGGAACGTGCAAACGCGCATTCCGCTTCGTATACATTCATAACGGAGAAGAAACGAGTATTCGAGATACCGCAGACGGTAAACGGAACTAAAACTATGCAAGACTGCGTGAAGTCTACGTCGCGAATTCAATTTTCATTTGCTTTAGGAACGACGATGTCTCTATCTCGCGTATTCGCACGTAGAGACGCATTCCTACTCCGGTATGTCTCCTGTTATATTACATTTCCAAACGAGAGACGCTCCTCATACGGCATTATCCGGTCGCTTGATGCTAGCGTGCGGCACCGCGGTGTCGTACCATGGAAGCAGAGTGAACAGGAATGCGTATATCTAGGAAGCAGAACTCCTCTCTCTCGTACTGTGACGTGGAATTGCATTACCAGCAATCGCTTTTCCTTGGTAGGTAGGTGGGTAGATAAGTACGCACGTAAAATGCCATCGTAGAAATATATATTTTTGATATCTCGTACAAGAATCGATACCAATTGTCCGCTTGATCGCACGATCGCGAGTAAGAAATGCTACAAAATTGCAACATTCTATCGAAAGTCAAATTTCCAAAAAATTGTGATTTCATGAAATGTATTTTTTGCGCGCATCTATTAAATTTGCAACTAATAACTTTGTTTCCGTAGATAATGGGACAAATTTTTTAAAATCATATATATATGTCGGCATTTGAAAAATTGTAGGTACGCATATCATATCTTCTAAATTATTTCTTAAAACATATTTCTTAAAACATATTTCTTAAAACATATTTCTTAAAACATATTTCTTAAAACATATTTCTTAAAACACTTGAAATATGTCTATCGTTCGTCTTTTTTTATTGAACTAAATAATTTATGCTAATGTTATATTTAAAATAAAAAATAAACGTTTTATTGCTAAATGGCCATGCTCTATTTTTATTTCTATTGTATACACAGATCTCCCTGGAAAAGTAACTGGATTTTTCAAATAAATATATCATATAACTAATGTTGAAATATTGATTACTCAAATATTGCAAAGCAGCGGAATAATGACAAGGAAAAATTAATATCAAAATCTTTAATACTTCAACTAAAGATTATCATTGAAAACCTGATACTTGCCATTATGATGTCGACATTCTTTATTGCTAAAATTTTGTACAATTGTTGCATTTATTTCGTCATCTTTTCATCTTTTAATTTCTTCTGTATTTTAACAGTGTTGCATTATAATAATAAAGATTATTATTACTAAATATTATTATTATTAATATTGTATTTATTATTGTTATTGCTTATATTGTTAACTCAATGATATAGATACTCTTTAAGAGGGTAAAACGTTGTTTGAGGGTAAAACGTTGATTGATTGAAATGTTACAAAGCTTAACGGCGTACAAGCAGCTGAAGGGTTTGATATCGTAAGGGAATAGCATGACGGAAAAGCAACTTTATATAACTCTGAGAACGCTTAATAAAGAAGATAGGCGGTGTAAAGTTTGACAAAGCTAACGATCATTGAAGCTTGATACTAAAGTTAAATGTTGCTCAATGTGTAAAAGAGCATAATGCCATTCATATAAGAAGGAGTTATGAGAATGCGGAGGCGGAGAATAGTTTATAATAACAAAACCACACAGATAATTCGTCGTTTGATTACAACTGCAGAAATGCAATTTTCATCCATAGTACAATCTTACTTTATGAGAAATAGAAATCTGAAGAGAAGCACATTCTAAATTTAATATGTTGATATTCTAAATTTAATTGGATAAAATGAATAACAAATTATATTAATTAAATTTTTAAATAATATGATTCTACGTATTTTAGTACTAATATTTAATTAGCAGTTTCAGTACTACATAGTTCTTACAGTTTTTATAGTTAAGTAATGTATAATTAAATAATTTCTGTATAATATATGTATATATATATACAGGGTCATCGAAAAGTATCGGACCTCCCTAATATCTTCAGTTAGAATGCATTTTGGAGAAAATGTCCAATAGCAAAGTTGTATGGTTTCAAGCGAGGAGTAAGATGATGACCTTGACTTTGATTTTGACCATGTCCTTTAAGGTCATTTCAAGGTCAACCTTATTTTTTTAAATGGAACCCCCTACATTTTATTGCATATTTTTATAGCTTATCTCGAGAGCTTTCCAAAACACGATAATAAAACATTTTTTCATTAAGTACTTTTTGAGTTATAAAGGTTTGAAGTTAACAATTCTTACTGAAAATATTAGGGGAATCCGACACTTTTTGATTAATGTATTTTCTTTAAACCAATTAATTGGTCTCATTGTTCCGCGCACAAAAGTATTAAGGTTATGATTACTGAAAACTAAATAATATTTTACAATATTTACATTTTGTGTCAAAAAATTGTTAACTTCAAACCTTTATAACTCAAAAAGTACTTAATGAAAAAATATTTTATTATAGTGTTTTGGAAAGCTCTCGAGATAAGCTATAAAAATATGCAATAAAATGTAGGGGGTTCCATTTAAAAAAATAAGGTTGACCTTGAAATGACCTTAAAGGACATGGTCAAAATCAAAGTCAAGGTCATCATCTTACTCCTCGCTTGAAACCATACAACTTTGCTATTGGACATTTTCTCCAAAATGCATTCTAACTGAAGATATTAGGGGGATCCGAAACTTTTCGATGACCCTGTATATTTAAATTAACATTCAACACGCGAGAAATTCTAATTTAAATTAGAAAGTCAATTATTTCTATACATAGCCTAATTATATCGAGAAGGCCCTTGAGTGCTCATTTTGATATTAATCTCAGATTAGGTTAACATAAACCGGTTCTACTCGAATACTATTACCGAAAGGAGGATCTTTACTTGTTAGGTTTGCAAGCGTTTCAGTTAGCGTTGATTAACGTTGTCGTCCGATGAAGTGTCTGGCCTCGTGCGTCAGCTACCTATATCACAATCCCCTTTTACCGCAACTTGATCATATTTATCGCATTCACCGCTCAAGGATATAATACTCTGGTTTGTATGCATTTGCAGGTTCTATATCGGTATTATTCCTTCATTCCCATTTATGAAATGCACTGAGAATCCATTTATCGAACTTGCAAGATGCTTTGTTGCATGTATTAACTGCTATTTCTTGTTTTATCAAGTTATTCATAACATTGCAATGTCTAACAGCGAATTTTCATAAAAAATTTAAAAACTTTTTATTCGAATTTAATCTGCTAAGTGTAAAATAAAAATTTTTCTTTTTGTGTCATTACACAAAATTCTTGATTAGCCTTTTGTTACCCAGAAACTAACTTATTATATTTAACTTTGGTAAATTTGTTCAAATAATTATCTCTAACTATTCCTTAAACCATTAAAGAGATTATTAAAGCTATAAATGTATGTATGCGTGTGTGTGTGTGTGTGTGTGCGTGTTTATGTGTGTGATCGTTCTTTGTGGCTGTCGAGGATCGCTGCAATTTCCTATCTATATTCAGTGGTTCGTTATCGTAAAATTGGTGTCCACAAGCTTGGCCCCATTCACGACCGACCGATAACTGTCCCTTCCGTCGTCCTGAGGAAATAGGACGACGACCTCGTATTGGATACGAAGCTGGCAACAGATATCCTATGTACTTATACGCGTTTTACACCGCACAGTACTAAGCGACGTTGACAATCTACGACGGTGTCTTCTGTATCTCTCTGTCGAGTATCTCCGCAATTCCGCAAACTCATTCGCGAATCCGTCGCACAAGTACCATCGTATTCGATATACATAACAGACCTGCAATGCCTGCAGTGCCATATAATAAAAAACGAATCATTCGGGAGATTTAAAGATATTTCAAAATGGAACGCAAATAAAATTGATTAAATTTAATACGATAACGTATAAAGTATCAAGTTTTATATATTGTATAATACCAATTCTCTATTACGCATACTCAATACAGATAGAAAACAAAAAATATTATATGTGTATATATATATATAGTATTATATCTAATATATACCGGAGTATCCCGAAGATCAAATGAAAAATATGTAAGCTTCTATATGTTTCTTTCTACGACACGCCATTACCGATATTTATTTTCAAATTAAGATTTTGTTCCGGACTAACTAAATTGAGGATCCAGCCTCAAATCTTGTAGCGCCTAGAAATAATCCTATCCAAATCCTGTAGCGAAGCATGACAATACTATGTCGATCTTCGATCATGCATCCGGTGTGTGACAAGCGGGCTCTTCCCCTCATTACGTCATTACGCTCCTGACGAGAACTGTGATACCGCGCCGAATAGTAAGTTGAAGTCGTAGGGGAAGATCCCAGCGAATGAGTAGCTAATTACATCGAACTTTGATATACTTGATTGATCTAAGTTCCGATTTGAGTCACAACAAACACCGCCCGCTTCGAGTCTTTTGCCATCCGAGAAACGGTATCCGCTGAAATAGACGGCATGTATAAACGATTATCATTAAAGGCATTAATAGACAATATTCAGTGACGTATTCACCTCGACCTCTTCTATTCCCTGCTCTTTCGACTCCCTTGCATTTGAAAGAACGTGCCACGGAAATTTCGATTTCAACAAGTAACAAATTAAAAAAATTTTTTATAATATTTATAATTCTTTTTAGATATTAATAATTTGTAATAATTATTTTCATACTACGCAAACATTTTTTAAATGATGTAATAGATTTCTTTTAAACTATTTTTAAACCATTTAATCATTGAAACTTTGAAGTGGATAGCCTTTTTTTTTAATTTTCGAGTATTTTTTAAGATTCCTCATATTTTTGAGAAAACGATGTTCTTCTATTTTAAAGAAAATAACAGTTTTCAAGAAGAACACATTTGATTGATATAAAACACATTTTTATTCAGACAATAAATAACAAATCTAATAAATGTTATAATTATCTGATATATTTTCCGTATGTCACAATATTAGATATTTGATAGGTATATGATAGGTATATGATTGTAGCTAGAAATTAAATTTTATTTGTTTATTCGTATTTTATCATTAAATAGCTCTTTTTAATTAAAAAGAGTAAATCAATTTGATTATAAAAAATATTAAATACACTCTTTTTAATAAAAAATATAATATTTATACGTTATATATAATTATATTATATATAACAATATTTGAGGTACAATATTTGGTAGAATTTTCATTTGACACAAGCGTTTCACATTATGATGTTTAATATCGCGTAACAAATTGATAGAAACAGTATTTTTTTAATAATATATAAAACATATATTTAATTATTTATACTAATTTATAATTATTTATATTAATTATTTATACTAATTTATCATAAAATATCTTGTATTAAGATGTGTTCATGATACGTAAGCCGTAGTTTGTGATGGTATTTTGACTTCGTACGTTACATATACTTGACTACATCTTATTGTTAGCTACTACGAGCTGGGTCAGTGTCGTAATTTCAACGACATAGCGTAAACTTATCTGCGACTTCGCGACAAGGGGACTATTACCGGGCGTGTCTAGGGGTCGTATACAGTACTGGAACGGGTCGTGCGATTGAGAACAAGTCTGTATAACCAAACTGAGAGAAATTGTGCAGAAACTTCACACGGCATTTATAGCTAAGCTCATCCTGATATACTAGACCGTGTAAGTGTCCTTGGTTACTCTGAGATATTTGACGGCGATTAGTAAGGGTGCATGGTGACTTCGTACGGCATTAAGCCAATAATTCTCAATGACACGTAGCAGGATTATAATCAAGCAAGAAGAACATGTTAGGAGAAAAACTTCTATTTCTTTTAAAGTTTTACACATGTGCGCATATTATCTAAATAGAAAGATGTACAGACATTGTTTTTAATACTTAGAAATATGTTTACAGAATAATTATGCTTTTGCTCCGTTCTAATACCTCTTCCGTATATACAGTCTTAGCCAAAAATATTAGGCACCTAGTTTTTTTCATTTATCTCTGGAATTCTTTTACCTACATTGTTACCTATTAGTATACCAGCATTACACATAAGTTTAAAGAGTTCTTGAAACCAAGGATAATTCACAGCAAATGTCATAAATCAATTTTTAAGTTAAAATTTTAAATAATGGTTAATAATGTCCTAATATTTTTTATCAAAGCTGTATCTATATCTCAATCTTCTCTCGCGCGGCTATGAGAAATTTTGTATTTTCCGTCAGTAATCTGAGTCTTTAGCTTCAAATTTTTATATTGTTCCGGATTGTTTAAAAATCGGAAAAAATTTTTGTATAAATTAATAATAACTTTTTTATGGTGTCATAAAAGTTGTATTATATTTTACTTACTTTTTACAGATTTACATTTATCCCAACAACATAAAGTCCGAGACGTAAGACATCTTTAATCATAATTTCAAATTTCAAAATCATAGTTTCAAATTTGAACTTTGATTCAAATTGTTTTTTGGGTACTTGCTAGAATTTATAATCAAAATATTAACAACATCTTCAAAGTTCAACCTGGCCAGCGGAGAATTAAGAAGCGCATTTGCCATTTAAAAAAGACAAAATGGAGAGAACAAGATTCCTCTTCTATCGAAATACGTACCAGTCGTTCGCATTAAGTGTCGCGGTAGTTGTTTTGATGCCATGTCACTCGGAATCGAAATTTCATCATGCAATCATAAGAAAGTTCGAGATCCCGAACCTGAGTTGGTTGAGTGTTAAACTCGCTCGGGATGGAAAAGTTTTTACAACTTCGCGAGCAACCCTTTATGATCCTATTCGCGATGAGATCCACGAACGACTTTCGACATGTCGCTCGATCGCAGATCAAATCGAAAATCCGGGAAATGCGAGGACATTGCGGCAATGGAAATTTCACTTCCCGAAATTTACCTCGTTTCACGTAACTCCACCCTTCCGTTCTAGTTTACGCGCTAACTGGCACAAACATGCGTGGAAGCGATTGACGCACATCTATATACAACGTATCGCGGCAAATCCTGGGATTCTTCTTTTTTGTTTAATCCCTTGATATCCTTCAGAGATCAAACAGCCCTTACAAGCTTTATATAATCCTCTTATCGCATATACAGCTTTAGAAGTATCGTCTTGAGAGGATTATTTTGCCTACTTTTAAACTAATCAGATTACGCACACAAGTGAATTGTGTCAAAAAAGTAATGTTAGTTAGTAGCAATGTTATATTACTACACGGAAAAAAAAGATATAGTTCACATAACACTAAAAATATTTAGTTGTGAACAATATAGAAACATCATCCTCGTTATCTTTACGTGATAAGAATGTGTATGGTTGGTACGATTTATTTAGTTTGATGTATCAACTATATTATTGTATAATAGTTAGGCGCGATCTAGTTATGATAACCAAAACTTGGTTGGGAGATCATTTACTATGGATAAGTTATATATCCGTATAGTTGCGTCAATCGTGACGTTATAAAGCATGATGTAATAAGAATGAAATTATTAATAAGAATTAATTTCTCGTTACATGCTATAAATTAAGTTACAATTTCGAAAAGCAAAAGCAACTCATCACTCTTACAATTAAAAATATATATATGTGAACTCTATACGAGAATAATCTCTAGAAGAGCACAATACACGAAAATTGCGTGCTTCAATGAAAGAAAATTGATGTCGATTTCATTATTTAGAACGATATCGAGGACATTGCCGCGTCGTACGCGATGATTTCCGTGTAGCGGTGACGCGCGTTAAGTTCGATCGGCCTCGAATACGCGTGCAGATGATACCCGGATCGTTCGTCGTTTCCGGTGGAACGGCCGATGCGGAAATGGGCCGTGGGATTTCGTGTCGTGTAATCGGAAACAGCGCGGTCGCACGAGCGTGAGCCTCGTGGAAGGGAGGATCCGGGAATTCGCGATGTGACGGTAAGCGCGTATGCAAAGCAGGCGACGCGGTCCGCGGAGCTGAAGCTTAATGAAAAATCGATGCGCCCAGTTTCCGGAGCACCGACCGTTATCCGAGAGAGAACGGGCGCGGACCAACGGATATGAGACCACCTGGTGTAAGAGATCGCGGGCGTCGCGCCGCACCGGTGGCGGTGCCGCGACCTCGTAGTCGACCAGAGTGGATAGTCCGTCGCGCAGATAAAAATCCCACGACTATGCAAATTCCTTGGCGCTGAAATCTCGCGTAGAATTAACACAACTGGAACCGCATCGTCGTCGGAAGAACGTGGCATGGAACTCGCTTTTATATTCCGCTCCGTGTCATGCGGTCACACTTCAGTGAAACGCTCGCGAATTCAGTGTCCCATTGGATCCTCTAATGAGAGTTAAAAAAGTAAGATCACGAATCATTAAATTTCTATATTCTGTAAACGCTTTTGAAGTTATTTGTTTATTTCGAGTTTTTATTTTTAATTATACAGGGTGTCCCACGGGAAGGTTTTGAAACTAATCATCTGTTATTTTCGAAGGTATTCATTTATTGAAAAAACAAAAATTGCGCTGAAAAGAAGAAAGTCTGCAATTTTTAATGAATATAAATGAAATTTAACAAAATGTTTGTGTATCAATTAATTTTATTGATGAAAAATATGCTCATAATCCCAAGGAGTAATTTTTTCGGAATGCGCATCATCTGAATTTGTACAAAATACAATTTTTGTTACGAAAACTCATAAAAACTCTTTTTCTAACATATCGTTTTTAATATTGCTAATAACTTTTTAAGTAGCTGCTACTAAATCTGAAACTGTTTCCTTCCAATCTTATCTGCGGTCTTAAATATTAATCTTAGCGTTTACTTGATTTTAGCATATTTTTCATCAATAAAATTAATTGATACACAAACATTTTGTTAAACTTTATTTATACTCATTAAAAATTGCAGACTTTCTTCTTTTCAGCGCAATTTTTGTTTTTTCAATAACTGAATACCTTCGTAAATAACAGCTGATTAGTTTCAACACCTTCCCGTGAGACACCCTGTATATTTAATAGTGCGTAGAAATATAAATTTAAATCGTTGTGAGATAGAGATATAAATTTAAATCGTTGTGAGATAGAGATATAAATTTAAATCAAGATAAAATAATGTTAAATATAAAATTGATTTTAAATAACAAGTATTTAAAAAACAGAATAAAAATTTTTTTTTGTTTAAATCTAATCTTATAATAAATAAAAAAATTCTTTTTCAAAAGAAAAATAATTACGTGTTTTTTATAATTATACTTTAAGTTCGTGATGATAACATTAACTATTGAATTAATTGATGTACTCAGCGCAGTATGAAGTGTTAATATTCTACAGCTAAATTATATCTTTTTGCTACAAGTGTTCGTCTATTTCAATGACGTTTATTATCAAAATGAATGCATATTACCAGAAAGGATGCATTTATTTGCGGCTATTATCCGGTGCGCAACAAATAGCACTTTCTTTACAAGAAAACAATGTGATGGCGTCTAGAGACATTTATTAATGAGCGGCGACTAGGCGTGTCATCAACCGCTTGTCGCGAATATTCATTCGCAAAGTTGTATTGTAAGATTTTCTCTTCTTCGCTAACAATCCGATTAACGTCCCCTCTCACGTTCTCCCTCCTACGCCCTTATGCAAGCGTAATTTATTGTTCTCTACAAATGCTACACGGAGCAAGAACCGACCGCGATGAAACTTTCTTTCTACTGTTTTAGAGACAAAAATCTTCACCACTATGTCTAATGGAATTACGTAAAATTAATCACACTTGTCGTATAAAAGCTCGAGCATGAGGTACGATCTTGTCCGTTGTAAGTCTTCCTTGAATGATGGAAGATACGAATCAGTCATATTAAATTACATTCGGAAGAACGAATAATTCCGTGATTATTCTAAGACGAAGTAGAACATGAGAATAAATTTATAAAGGTGTTTTCTGAAAAAATTCTGTTATTTTTATCGTCCCTGTCGCGATCTGAAATTTCAATTTAAGTTAAATAGCCGTGTATTTTGATATGCAGATGAACGTATTCGAAGGATTGTACCGCGAAGTTACTTTGAAAGTTATGCACCCTTCTTTTTCTGGTAGCGTTTCTTAGTCACACCATTAAAAAAAATGAAAATTATTAGTTAAAAAATTTAACTGTACTTTTTCGATTGATTATTGTTGGATTATTATTTTGATCACGCATAACACTGTTCAATAAAGTAATAATTGACCTTTTTTCATACATTAAATAATTCCTTAGGTACACGAATAATTCGTATTATTATTATTATTATTATATTCGTTATAATCAATAAAGATATCGAGTAATTTGTATTGTTATTATAAAAATTTATTATATAAATTTATACAATAATTTTTATGCAAGTGAATAATTTTTAATATCCATTTTGCAATAATCGATAAAATTTATTTAATTGCTTTTAAATTGTTTACATTTTATGAGAAGTTCTCTTATTTTCAAAGGTTTTATTGAAACGATACATTATATATTGATGTACGTTTATACATGTTTAAAAAAAATTTCTTATAATTTTGGAATAAACATCATAATATTTCTATGAAATTATTTTAAATGTAAAGATGTAATATTTAAAGCCATACATATTTTTAGAATACTAATTGACCTTGTTTTTTTTTACAAAAGAAAAAGTATTCTCATTTCAAAGCATTTAAACCATAACGATTTTCAGGATCGCCCTTTATTGAAAATATTCGCGAGTATACTAGCTATCAGAGAAAAATAGAAAATTCCCGGTTTGACAAGAATTCGCGAGAAGATGGTGGGAGTTAATAGAATTCCTGTAATGCCGAGAATGATGCAGTCCTATGTAATCCCGCAATGTGTCATTCTGTCGAACATTTCACACGCTTTGACAAAACGTTCCGATATTCCAATAGCGGTACTTCAATTTGTAATCTGTTATTACCTATTAATAAAACGATGTAAACGTTTCTTTACCGGTTATTCGATTCCATAAATCCATTAACCAATCAACCAATCGATACAATATTTATTTTAGTTCTTTTATTAGTTTACAAAAATAAAATAATAAATTTAACAACACAAAAAGCTTACGCTTTTATGCATTATTATTTATTAATTTATCTTCATTTTCCAAGTAAAAATATAGATATAAATATAAAGTATTTAAAAAATATCCAGATATAAAAAATTTCTTTAAAAAAAGTGTCTTGAATACATTATTAATAAGGGATTATCTTTTCTATAAACTTATATATCATAACAAAAATTTTTTCACTAATGCTTATATAAACTATTATGTTTTCGTTTATTGATGGAAGATGTTCAATATATTTATTTTGAAATAATCTGGAAATTGCAATAATCTAAAAACTGTAATAAAACGTAACTTGCTCGTGAGATTTGGCAAAAAATATATATACCGTGCTCGATTACTATTTCGATTTTAAAAGAGTTTAAATCGTTTGACGCGAGTCAAGTTGAAATTGAATCAAATGTATCGATTCGTGTGACTAACGATATTCGAGCACATTTGTTTATCAATACTCCTTGATATTTCTGTTGCGACACTTGTCGCAGATAAATGAGAGAAACACATGCGTATATAGTTTCGTTGAACAACTAGCTGAAAACAATATGAGATATTGAATTCAAACGTGTTATACTAACAATAAGTGACTAGATGACAAAAGCATAGTAAATCTTGAATGTAACAGAATAGTCGTGACAGTTTCCAAATTTTCGTCCACTTAAGTAATAATTTTTTCATGTATAATATTCATATAGGTATTATATTGTAATTTATTTAGAAATTAAATGTAATTTAGGATGTAATTTAAAAATAATTCAAGAAAGATTTATTTTAAATTTATAAATTACTAAATTAGATCAATATATTATTATCACTATTTGAACTGCAACACTTTTTATAAATTTTGTAAAATTTAAAATTTTATAATATACATATTATTACAAAATAAGACTTTTATACTAAGTAAAGTAAAAACAAAATTAATTTTGTGCCACCAAGAACAAATCAAATATAAATAAATGAGTTTCCTTGGTTATTTATGCATAAATAATATATTTGTATTGCAATATAATTAGCAAACAATTACTTACCAACGAAATTAACTATAAATGTTTCGACTCTAAATTTGAGTCCTCTTCAATGCAGAAATCAAATATATATATAAACAACGATAAATATTATTTACGCATTAACAACCGTGAAGACTCATATAGATATTTTACTTATATTTAAATTTTATACTATTGCACACTTTTATTAGTTGTATCATACTTACACATTTATTTATTTTGTGAAAAAATAGAATTCTCTCGGTATGATATATTAAATATTATATAGTAAATAACGATATTAATTAACTTGGTATCGTAACTCTATGCAGTTCGAGGTTTATTTCTGTACGATTCCCTTCGCTTCGAGTCTTCAATATATGAACTGAGGCGGAGAACAATAGCATGACTACAATATTTTTATTTATTATACTCAATTTTATTAGAAGAGAAGATGATGAAAAGGCTGAAGTAAAAAAAACAAGAAAGAGAGGAGAAGAAATGATCGCGAGAGAATTTTCACGACGACGCGTCGCTAATTTTATTAAAAGTAGTAAAACGCAGAGTACGAAATTATAGCTTCGAAACTCGCTTCCTTAATTGAGGAAAAAGTTTGGATCGCGCCGCAGCGAGTTCTATAAACGCGCGACGCCGCCCATAGCTGGAGCCAGCCGGTGCGATCGATTTGCCGTACTGGCAAAACTTTCGTCTATCAACCAAAAGTGGCGGTTTCGTTGAACCTCTCGTTGTGCTTTGTGAAAATTCAAAATTAACCGAGCTAAAATGAGATACTGAATTTGAATATATGCCTTCCCCGTTTGCTCCGATACTTACATTACAGTTCGTTGTAATTAATTATAGATGTTAGATATTATAGAATGGCGAGACACTTAAATAATGACAAATTGATATCACTAGTTCTACTTTAAAAAAAATGTTTCAAACAATTTATTTAGCGGGAGATGTTTAATAGTTGCAATATTTTTGCCGCATGTGTTACCATTTTTCGAAATTGTAAGGATTATTTTTTAAAAATAAAAACTCATCCGTTTATATAACAAAATCTGTAGTTTATTTAAGGCAATAATATGATTTCAAAAATTGCAAATGATTACGATATTTTTATTATACCGCATGTGTTATCATTTCTTTTCGAAGATCATTTTTTAAAAATAAAAACTCATTCTGTTTTAATAAAATCTATTATAGTTTGTTTAAGACAATATAATTTCCACACTGAAAAAAAGATTGGTTGCTGCAGCAAATTAGATGGTAAAATATATGGCATAGCATTTTTAATTGGCTGGAGCAGCCAATTTTTGGTTAGCCTATCTGCAATGCCAGTATAGGATTTCGATAGATTAACACAACCAAAAATTGACTGCTGCAACCAATTAAAAATGCTATGCCATATTTTATCATCTAATTTGCTGCAGCAGTCAATCTTTTTTTTCAGTGCATGAACATTACAAACGTTCCAATAATACATATCAATTCTATATTGATGGCATTTCATATTGCAAAATAGTAGTAGTTACTCATTATAATTTGTTTCTCCTGAGACGGTCGAGGCATTCAGAGAACGTGCTATCAACGCGTGAGTACAAACGCTTGATAGCTTCATTTACTTGTGATAATTAATTCTGCATAATTTAGAGCAGCGTCCTAAGTCTGCCAGCGATTAAGCAGCATGTCGGAACGCGTACACAATTAGGGGAAATGAGAGGTTGTACCGATATAATACGATATAATGCGAATGATAACATCATTTCGGAACTCTTAAGTGCTTCCCTATGAGTATCTTAGACTGTAGTTTGGTGTCCCGACTTAGGCGGATTCTCTTAAGCGGCTTTGTAAGAGAATCTCCGCCGCTAGTACGTTGCAAATTTAGCCTTCATTATGGCCAGTTTTTTATTGTTTTTTAAATATTTACTGTAATATAAACGCGATATTGTTATCTCTTTTCCCTCTCCTTTCTCTCTCTCTCTTTCCTCTATTTGAAAAAAATTCTAAATCTTTTTTCTTTGTTCAAAATGTATACAATGAATATTTTCACGAATTAATATAAAAAAAATTATATTAATTCGTGAAAATATTAATTTTATACATTTGTGATTGTATATGTAATGTTCAAAAATAATTGATGTGCTTATTCTTTTTATATATGTATAACTAAATATTCTTATTATAAAAATTATGAAAAAAATGCAAGATATATGAAACATTCTACACATTAATTTTTGCAATATAATCGAAATAATATTAAATAAAATTAAGAAGATAACTTTATATGCTATGAATTTTGATGAGAACCTTTCTACGACATTCGATTTCCTTAACGAAGAAACATTCGTAATGCAAGTTTAACCGAGTCGTTCTATACCGCAAACGTAGTATAAACTACTTCCGACTTTTTCTTAGTTATATTGTACCAGCGAGGGCCATATCCGAGAATTTCAAGTAGATTTACTAAATAACGAGGATCTCCTTCTTAACGAACTTCGCCAGCTCGTAAATTTATTTTAATTTTAAGGACGACAAAACGGCGCGTACTTTGTAGAAGAGAAAAATAGTAGAAGTTACCAAGAGAATAGTCAGCTATTCTAGACTTGCGTAAGAGACAAGAAAAGGACAAGGAGACTACGTTAAATAAGGAATGAAAGAAAATCCACGTCACAAGGGTCATTGGAAAAGTTCCTTTATTAAATCGTCCCATCTGAACAGACAGTAACTCGTTGATCAAACAATTTTATAATATGGAAACATAATCCTGATCTCTCTCTCTCTCTCTCTCTCTCTCTCTCTCTCTCTCTCTCTCGTGTGTGTTTCCATCTTCCGACATTCAATCTTAAACGTTTTAGGAAATATGGTATGTATGCGTTTGTATTGCAAACTATATAAAATAAAAGCTTCATAATTATTATATGTTACAATTTTTAATTGTTGAATTTTAAAGATAGAATTAATAAAATTTAAAGATAGGACTAATAAAATATTTTTCTTAAAATTTAATTTTTTTAAATTATCCACATTTCGATGCAAAAAGCAATACTTTCTTTAATTTTGACTATCATAAAAATATGTTTGATGAATGTTGATGGATTTGAAATAGTATTTTACAAAACCGCTCCATCTCTTTCACAAAATATCTTCGTTATTATTTGCATTCGTATTTTTTCACGTTTGCGAAATAGGTACGTTTAATTGTACGTACATAAGCCCGCACAAAACACAATCCGATTCATCTCGTCGCGAGAGCCCTGCAGACAGAAAAACGCGCGATGAAAAGAACGGCGGAAATTGTGGCGACTCGTAAGTATTCATAACGTTCGCCTGGCTTTTTGTGCATACCGTTATATACGCATTTTACTAGACGTACCATGATTTAGGTATTGGACATGATTACCTTCTTTTTTTAAAATTCAAATATTATGAAACAATTGTCCAGTTTCCCTCGCAAAAGGTAATATTATATGCGAAGAGATTATATGTGAAAAGGAAAATATATAAATAAGAATAAATTTTGTATAAAATATTATATAAAATGCAATAATAAATACATGTATGTACACTGATACTTTCAATTATTTTCAGAATATTTTCTCAATTACACTGTCCAATAAAGATTTTAGCTCACGAATGAGATAAAATAATTCTTATAGATTTTTTGTCGTTGAAAATGAATCCGTAAATGAAATTGCTCTGTTACGTCACGTTTTTCACATACTCTAATTCAAAAGTACCAAAAAATGTTTTTTCGTCACTTTAAATTTAATGTTCTCAAACACCTGACGTGATAGAGCAATTTAATTTATGGATTCATTTTCAGTGACAAAAAAATTTGTAAAATTCACTTTGTCCCGTTCATAATCTAGAAAAAAAATTTAAATTTGTCGGATAGTGTTATTAAAGATACTCAGTCGCTTTTATAAACTTTTTTATTAATTAATTCTAGAATACAATAATAATCCATTCTGTATTTTGTTACCCGATTTCTTTGCTTATCCGAAATAAAATCATATAATCTCAAATTGATATTTCAAACTGATTTAATAACTATTGTCACTCTAGAAAAAATTGTAAAGAACAGACTAAAATATCCAAATAGGACAGGTATAATGCGATTTTCAAAAAGTGAAGCTAATTATTTTACGAATTACACAGGCGAGAGGGAACATTTATGAGCGCATTACGGTAGTAGCAACGTTGTTATAATTGAAAAGCTCAAAACCATAATTACGGCTCGGGCAACGCGCTTTCGAGGCGGGCAGTGCCTTTATGCGCGTAATTACATGAAAAGCTAACGCACTCCTACTGTGGTCCGAGCAAGTAGTTCCTCGCCAACATTTCGCAAGCTGACCGAGAAGAAGAGAGGGCTAACATTCTGAGCTGGCCTTAACAAGACGCGCTACGTGTTCTGATTAAATCGGCTGCGACATTTGCACAGTGTGACATTTAATGCATACGTAGAAGGTTCACCGCGGATACTTGCAAACCTAACATCTGGCGCAAATCGTCACAGATTCGTAGAATTTACAAATATATTCACGTCAAATTGTAATTATAAGATTAAAAATTATAAGATTTAAAATATTAGTATCTCTTGCTGTAAGTTCTTGACTTTTATACATTAAAGAAAAGATTTTTATATATTAAACTTATATATTAAAACATTTCTTTCTATAAAAATTATATGATTACAAGAGAAGAATATATAAAAAAAGAAATTCTAAATAATTTTGAAAACTTATAAATAGATTTTTGTACGTATTATCTACTTCTGCAAGAAATAGAAAAACATATTTTATATATATAAAATAAAATATCACAAGCTGTTTATTCTGATGTGTAATGCTATTTTGAACCATTTTATATGCTTATATAACTTTTTGAAACTTTGGTTGAGTATTGATGTGCACAAGGGATTTTGTTTTCTTGAATAATCTCAAAATATTTTAAAATATTTCTAAGTATATTTTAGTTTATTTGTGATACTTGGAAGATATACTATTGTAAATTACAGTTCAAAAGTTCTATTATTTTTATAAATATGTAGTTATAACATATTCTCCTTCAATTTTCCTTTTAAATGTGTGTATTTTCATGCGTAAAATATATTCCGAAAAAGAAAATCCTTGTTCAAATCTTATTTTTTAAATTCCAAAAATTTTTTATGGTAAGTTAAATGATAATTTAATGATAATTTATGGTTGCGCATGTTCATTAAGTGGTCTGTTTATTTTCTGCGCATACTTATTAATGTTGTAATTTATCTAAAAATTAAATACATATTCTCTTAATCAAAACACAAATTATTTTCTTATATAATTTAAATTAATAGCAATACTGTATCACTCAATATTGATAGTATTCTAGGATATTATCATCGATTTAACACTAAAACAGAAAATAATTTTAAATACAAATATATAGTTTTGTAATCTGATGAACATTTTAAAACGCGTACTTTTAATGTATAAAAAATGACATCCTGTTTTCAGAAAAAGAAATATGTGTAATACACATATTTCTATGTAGTGACTTGATTCTTACAATGTCGTCCTGCGCATCCTTATTGTGACCGTATTATTTCTTACTTTTTACCAAATGTGTGCGAAACAGCTATCCTAGGTCCAGAAAAATAAAAGGTGTCCTGTCAACGAGAGAAACGACTACATTATTCATGATTCACTGTTGCTGCATAATTCGCAATTCCGTTACTTTCTTTATTCCTACGTTCTTCTAACCCTAGCCGCTGATGATCTCACTTCTGTTCGTCATCATGTAGCATCTGTTGATATACAGAAACGTGATCGGAAATCACATCACGGAAAGACAACACATCGTTACGTTCGAACCACATTTAGTGAGAACGCGGTTTGCACCTACATTGTTTGTACGACTACTAATGAGCGCGTGCCACCTGGTTATTGCGTATAATTACTCACGGGATTGGTCGTGTTTAATCGTCATCCGTAAATCGACGACCTGTTTATGAAGGCTGGTGTAATCTACCGATAACTATTAGCCGATATTCAGAATTATCGGGAAATTAGCGTTAAATAAATCAAGAGATTTTGATAGTAGGTAGAACATCGCTTTTGTTATTTCAATACGTCAAAGCACCCAAATCTTAAAATATTTTTTTTTAATATTTAACATTTTCTATTAATTTAAATAAACTTATATTTCTTTAAAATTATCAGAATAATTTTTAGTCTTTCGGTTTTTTTACATATTTTGATCGAGCTAGCATTTTAATTAATATCTTTTTTATTTAACAGTTTTCTTTTTCTTATTTCTCTTGTAGCTCGAAGACCACACTCTATTTATAAATATTTGTGACAAAATTTGACTCCACAGATTAAGTTTATATAATTGTAAGTATAACTAATTAACATAAGTTAAACATAAGGTATTCACACAAAATTTAAATATGTCAAAACATAAATGAAAAGTCTTGATACAATAATGGAGATAAATTAGTTTAATATCATTCATAATGAATTGAGAATCTGGTAACCGAGAATGCAGGAAAGACATTTCTCCCATTTCAGGCTAAAAGACACCACTGCTAACGAAGAAATTACGTTTGATCAACGTTCTGCCCATTAATGTCCGAGAAAAAATTGGGTCGATGCGTTTTCACTGTCGTGAACGATATAGCAGACTATTTAATTTGAATCTAGGTCTCGAGATAACATTTAATAATTTTATACGCTTTTAAAATTACGCTTCCTTTGTACACTTAATTACACATAAATTTTAATATATAGATCTTATGCAAAGAAGATAAAAAGGAACTAGCACTGATTAATATACTAGTTAAATAAGACTTTATTTAACTGGTATATTAAGTGTATTCTAATAATTTTTTATATCAAGTTTTTTTAGTTCTTCTAGCAACTACAATATCGTCATATCATAATAGAGAGACTATCAAAAGATTACATTATCTATTTATGTATGAAAAAGTTCTTATATTTGTGAAAACATAGCATAGAATATTACAATCCTCTTTTGCCTCTCGGTAATAGAGATGTCATTTTTATTATTAAAATTTATTTCTGGAACAATATTTTTTTGAGCTCAACCTTTATATTTTATCCAACCGACTTATTGCTTATGTACCCACAGAATTTTTCCATAAAAATGTCGTCTTGCTTATAAGGACTTCTTTTATTTTCTTTGTTTATGTTAAACGCGACTGAAGCACGAACAAAATGCACGCACGCCACTTTAAGAACTACTGATGAAGATTTAAAAACGCGCGTTGCACGAGTATCTCTTAATTCCTCTCGTTCCGAACTTCTGAAATCACGTGGCATTTTTCGAGATAGTCTCACAAACGCTTCTCGTGTACCAATACTTTCTCGAAAGTTGGCGCAACAATGTGAAAGAAGAAATCTTTAAAGTTACGGCAAAATTAGAGCGGACTGTTCTATCTCGGCATCACCGCAGCTTGCGGTTACTCCCACGGCTCCGACGCGGAACTTTTCGTTTCATCCCGGTGATTTTTGGGAAATTGGCTTAGCGAAAGCGAAACGAGCGGGACAACGCCACCGCTTGCTCGGTTACTTCACCCTCGGGTGGATAGTTACGGAAACCTCGGACATACGCCGCCCGCCACGCCATTGCCGTAAGCGTAAAATATCACGAGGCGTCTCTTATACTTTCGCAAGGGTATTTCGGTATATTCTCATTTTCGCGTTAGTACCGAAGGACGTTCGCAAGATTCCTTTCCTTCACGCAAGTTACACGATAATCGATTAATAATATATACGAAGTATATGCCGTACGTAATATAATATAAATTATATTACGTGTGAACACGAAATCTTAAATTTTGCTAAAAAAATATTAATTTATTTATCGTATTTTTATTCCTGGAAAAATTATCTTTATAATTCCCAAGTTAACATATGTATAGTATGTATTATCTTACAATTATGAATAAATTTGTTTACCGATACTAATTTAATAAAACTATTTTACATATAATTTCAATTATACTTATATTGTTAATTTAAGTTAAAATTTTACTAAATTCTTTTAATTCCTTTAAGGTTCTAAATATTATTTAATAATTTCATATAAATCTAAATTAATAAGTATTTTTAGAACATAAGTGAATATTCTTTACATAAACAAAGATTAAAATTTTGCTGTACCTATTGTGCTTTTAAAGTTTTGTAAAAACTGTAGACATTTTCATTGTTAAAAGAATATTATTTCCATTTGGTTTACTTAGCAAAGTATCTCCTCTACTTTAACAAAAATATATGGAAAGAACTGGAGAAAATCTCTATTCGCAAAGATTATTGCGCAATGCATATGGAACGAACTCAACAACTGTCTCTGGTGGAACTACCGTGCTACTGTTTACCGCTGTCGTTCTGTATGCTTTTTTTTCTACGTGGCTCGGTGGAACGACGCGCATAATCGAATGCGCGCATCCTCGTTAACTCCCGTTCTAACTCGGATTTCACGATGGAGAACGACAGACTGTATTACCGAAAATTCCGAGACACAGCTAGGCAAAATCGTAAAATTGTATTACCAACAACTATGCAATGGCAAAGGTAGGAAACGAACAAAGGGAAACCGCATTCACCGATGTTTTTCCGTCGTATCATAAAAAGACGCGAAGCGAGACCATCCAAACGGCCATCCGCTCTTTCTGTTTGTCGAACGAAGAGGTTCATCGCCCCGGGGCGAACGAAACCTAAACGACGAGAAGAACACGAGACCTGACGTGAATTTCCAGCATTTAATTTATCCCGCTATTGCGTCCGACGTCGCAGACAACCGTTTATCAGTACTACTTCTTTTCTCCTTTTTCTTTGTCTCGAACGAGACTGTGACATAATTACTTCGCTAACCAAATAAATGAATAACGTCGATCTGTATATACATAAGATATACATGTATAATGTTAGAAATAAATTTATTATCAATACTTATATAATATTTATAATTTATCATTTTCATTTTTTCATCTTTCTTCTCATTGGTAAGTGTGTAATTCCTTATTTTTAAATACTCATATATTTTAATAAAATTGGCAAGATTTTCAATTTAAAACATTCAAATATAATGTAAATTTTATTTATTTGAAGCAAAAATGGCAAGATTTTATTCGTATTTAATATTCGAAACGAAATATTCTAATTATACGTGAATTGAGTGATTGTTTGTTTTATTTACATCTTGAATTATTGAAAATATTGAAATTTCTTATTCGACTTGTGATAACGTTTAGATATCACATTAATATCTAGATATAACATTAATATCTAGAATTCGAGGTCATATTCCTAATCCTACTGTACATTATTATCCATAAAGCTTGAATCTTGCATAAATCGCATTATATTCCCATTATACGCCATTGTTAACAAAGCTGGAATCTCATGTTCGCTATTATAACGTAGTATACTCTATTGTTAACGAAGTTTGAGTTACACGTCCGACAGAATGCTCGTTACTCTGCACTGTGCCGTTTCGCCGCTGATTTACAGAGAGAGATAAATTTTTTGAATCACCCACGACAGCGAATTCGAACGTCGCCGAATGCACGACGCGATTGTGCTCGGCCAGCTCGGCCGTAGCGATCGGCGTGTCCCAAGGAGATTTGTTAACTTCTGGCAAACAGAAGTTTATCAATAAAATTGCTTTCACGGTGTAATACCGTGCTGGAGCACAGCCAAATTCGGCTATCTAGCCCCTATGCGCGCGCTTTGCGGCGGTTCACACGCTCGCACACATTCGCGGCTTGACCGATGCGCCTGCATGCGACTCTAGTGTGCATATTTAGAATGCACCGTTCGCTTTAATCATTTAGTAACTCGACATGGTAATTACGTTGGCCCTGGTTAATTCCATGCGCAAATATCCGCCGAGTTATTATTTTGTGCTGGACGTTATTAATTTCCGGTTGCATATATGTATAGTTAAGCGACTAACCGCAGGCTTGTATTATATGTATATATCATGTAGAGTTATTTTCATATTGAACTTTCCCCCATGACTTTCCCAATATTAAATTCGTGACCTACTTTCTGAATCAAGAGACAATTCTTCATATACATACATCACCGCCTTTCAAATAAGATATGAGAGACAGACAGTTATGTGAAGAAACATGATATAAATTAATAAAAATATAAAGTAATAAAAAAATAAATTATGTAATATTTAAGAAAAAATTCAAATATTTAGAGAGATATACTGAGGTATTTTCTTTAATTTATCTCATTACTGTTTATATTATATCTTGATATTTTGTCATTTAAGAAGAAAATACTATAGTATTATACAATATGCACTGTATCATAATATTGCACATCAATATCTCAATACATGTGTAAATTTCAAAATATTTGCAAAACATATTACTTACGTTATTTTTTACTATTATAACGGTACAATATAGTAATAGAACATTTTACGTATATACTATTACTATACATATCTTTAATATAAAAAGAAATTTAATATATTGGTTTTATGAATAAAAAAGTAATTCTTTTTAATCGTTATAGATAATATAGATTATCGACTTAAATACTAATTCACATGTATATAACTACGTAAAAATTCAAGTAAAAAATTTATAAAAGAAAAGTACCGTTTTTAAATGTAATATTTAAAAAGTGGTCGATTTGCACGAGCTATCGCTATTACGTTGCGAAGTACATATTCGAGTGAAGTAAAATTTTTAACACGTTAAAACTAACTTCGATTCACGAACGCGGTGCACTAGACATGCCGAAACTGCAAGTAACAAGATTTAGCGTTAGAGAGGCTTCGCCTGAGATAAGGATGTTAGGAAGCTGTGCTAGTATTGGAGAACGGGATCGTCACACCAGGAATCAGATGGTAGAGCTCTGTTCTAGTATTGGCGAGAGTGAAGCTTTACGCGACAATCTCTCGAATCCTTAATCGTATAAATAGAATTTATTTCGCGCATCAAGCAAGTCACACAAACTCTCGAGGCAGTTTGTGCGATTCGGTATACCACACCTATACATTAACGCGAAGTTTCTCGACAAAATAGTAGTCCTTGCTCGCACAGTATAAGTTGCTCTTAACTCGTCGATATCGATTAACTTTTATCGATATCGCTAACTGAAGTAATTCTATCTAATTTTTTTGATAACTTCTTTTAGTTTTAAACTATACATTATTAATAAAAGAAGAAATCTTTAAATGCAACTTTTCTCATTTTTTTTAATTAAAATGAGAGAAAATTTTGTAATAAAAGCACGTTGATAGAATTTTTTTGGATTCTTTAATTGCATAATATTTAAATCAAAATTTTAAAATCTAAAAAGTATGTCATAAAATTCATATTTTCTATTCTAAATATACGTGCATATGTAAATATCTTTTTTTAATTTCAAATATATTTAAAAAATATTTTACTTAGGTGCGCAGTACAATAAAGAAATGAAAAATTAAAAGTAGACACTATAGTCGATTTTCACGAGAAAATTTTTGAAACACCCAAAGCGTGACAGAATCTCGTATAATCCGACAAGTATTTCCGATTCAATTATGAAACTCACCTCGTTTTGAGGCGTGGAAACTATCTTGCGGCTGTATCACCTCGACCTGAGCGCTGAGACGAGACTTGGGCAGGATGTCCCGGTTGGCGTTGATCTTCTCCGCGGCGTAGCGAAAGGCCACTTCCTGCTTGTCGTCCGACGGATGAAACAGCCCGCCTGGGAAATCACGCATCCATATTAAAGGGTGCTACTTTGACGAGATCCACGCGTGCACTACTTATTTTCCGTCTACGAGCACCATCACAGAATATCTTTATCCAACCGTCTATCTACCCGGTTTTCTGTTCACTAGAGCAGGATAAAGATTTATGGTCTACTTACACCTACGTGAGATGATCCCGACTAGAACCGTGTTCCGTGTAACTTCACTGTACAATGTATTTTATGCGCATGTGTTTACATGTTACATTTTACATGTTCAGTGTTTCCGAAATAATTTTAATGTCTTTGACAAGAATATTTTGGTATAAGTTTGAATATATGTATTTAATAAATGCACTTTAAAAACTATATTAATATTTTGAAAAAGGTATATTAAAGTATTTTTATAAGTTCTAACAAATTTTAAAAATATATCAATTTATTGATTCTTATCGAAAAACAACATCTTGAAAAATTTTATCTGGTATCGTACAAATAAATCGTAAAATAAAGGATTTACTTTAAAAAGTAAAATATCAGAAAAGAAATAATAAATAATAGCGCTAAATCATAATTTGACTGCTACGAAACAAAATTGGATTAAAGTTCGTAAAATATCTTTGTATTTAAAATAATGGTATCCCAAACGAAAATTTCCATATGTAAACACAGATTTATTTTTATTCGATCGAGAAAAGAGATACACGAGTACACGTTCCATTCGTTGCCATTTCTATCATTTCGCGTCACATAAGTACTCGCGACAGTTTCTTCGTATGGTCCGCTGAAATTCTGCGCCTTCCAATTCATTCGGTTAGGAGAAATTGGCGCCATAAATTGATTTTAATCTCGTGTACGTCATAAAGTAACTGTACGAGCAGCTGCACCGGCTTGACTCTACGATTTATAGAATTTGCGGAATAGATTTACGTCTCTCGTTAGCGACCCGCTATCGATTCTCTTTGGCATACCTCGTAAGGTTATACGTTGCTCGATTCGCTATGCTCATTGTGACAATAATGAGTCTAATAATGCAAATGAGAATGAAAAGATGAATAGTTTGAAAATTTAACGCAAAATGAAGAAAGATGAACATATCGTCCTCGCAATGGGAGGATAAATTCATTGCGATTTTTTTATCAGATTCATATATAGGAATTGAACTAGTACATTTGTAACACTTTCGTCAAGGAGAGAAGGCAGAAACTAGCAAATGTAATTAAAAGAGCGCAATAACGCTATATTTGCTATCGCAGATTTTAATGCATTTGTTCGTACTACGTCCATACGCTTATGCTCCGTGACATTTCATCAATGCCATGTATGCATGGCCAATAACTTTTTATGTCGAAAAATTGAAAAAGAAAACAATTCACGAAATAATACGAGAAAGACTGGAGTGAGAGAGAGATAAATAATAATTTTGTAGTTAATAACTTATTGAGCAATCAACTGAATTTGTGTTGCGAATATCGATAAATATTTCAGGTGTGGCAATCGGTCGTAAAATCATCGCAAACGTTGGAAAATATACATTTACATAAATTAGACGTTACCTTTTTTGGGGTCAGCTGCCCAATCAAATTAAATAAATTTAAATATTCATTGATTGTTAATAAATTATTTCGCACAGAGTGATTGAGAATGCCAACAACTGTTCGCTTCCGTTACAATCATTACGACGCAATAAATGTTAAATGTTAAATTGTTCCCACAATACATATGGTATTAAAGCTCATTCTTAGTGTTCCGTATATCAAGTCACGCCATTTAATTACGCGTGCGAATAAATGAACATCGCCACGGCCGGTTGACTCAAATAAATCACGAAACAGTATACATGACTATGGCACACCGCTTTTAATTTTCGCGTCAATTTGACAGCTCCCGTTTATAATAACGTTGAATTCAAAGCACATAATGAGCCGCTGTTCTAAAACAAAAGATTGTTTGTAATCCTGATTATATCATGCGCGCAAAAGACAGCTTTGTGAGCGCATACATTACAAACTTAATTACATTTTTCCGTATAACTATTTTATGTATAATCCGTTATATAGGCATTTATCGTACGTTTAAACCGTATAACAAACTGAAAAGGTTTGTATATCGTACTGTTACATATTTTTATCAGAACAAAAACGGAATTTTACTCTCTTTTCAAATTTATACTTTTCCTCATGTCAGCTATTCAATTTGCAAACATAAATTCCTTAAAAAGAGAGACTATGTAATTGTTCGACTAACAATAGCGATTGAAAAAGCAGATAAAAATGCAGTAGTAGAAGAAAGTTGAACGGATTGAATTGGCACCGAAAAGAAGATATCAAAAAAATTAGAAAAATAAGAAATGCGAAACGCTTAAAATTCAATCGGCGTAATGTAAGCTAAAAGAATTTCTAGTTTTTTCTTTCTCTAGTCTTAGTCTCTCTCTTTGTACTATTTCGTAAATATCTTTCCTTTTTCGGTTTTCCGATACAGAAAGCTATTGGCCATACACGGCATTGGTGATATGCCACGGAACAAGCGTACGGACATAGTACGAACGAATACATCAAAACTCGTAGCAAGTACAACACATATCATCTCCCTGAGCTCGGACGTGTATATCGATCTGCTTTTGCTTCTCTCTCACTACCTTGGAAAAGAAAGCGTTCGGAAATTGAGTGCATCGTGAATTTACATTTCGATAAAAGTTCACAGAGTATAGTCGGGCATTCGGTATCACGTACATCCACGCGTATATCCGCGCGTCGTCGAGAAATGACAATCATAATATTAAACAGTGACGTGACAGTTTTGCATGTGCGTAAAATATACGAGCTGTTGTTTTATCATATTTTCAAGAGATAAAACTGCAAAACTGCAAAAAGCTGATATGCAAGCGAAGTCCTTCTGTTATAAATTATAATTATTTTTCAGATATATGTAAATCAGCGATTTTTAAAATAGAAATATCATGGTCGGTATAACGTTGTGATACTATCAAATTCTGATAACAATAACGTTATTAATTTTGTTTTATTTTGTTTTGTTAGATATCGATAGCATGTACAGTAACAAAGAATCTCCATTAAATAAATGAGATTTTATTTTCTATTAATTAGACGTAAGATGATAAATATGTCATAATTGGAAAGCGGCAATGCTAAAGATAAAGATAGAAGTAGAAAGTAAAAGTAAATAGTGAAATAGTAAAATAATTAAATAAGCGCGTATGAAGTATGGAAGGATGTGAGGCAAGAATTTATTATAAACCAAGTCCCCTTCTTGGCTATGTAAATACTGAAGTGTAATAAATTCTATTGTTCTATTATTTTCTATTAGAAAGTATCGGTGAAAATTTTACGATTTCATAATTTTCTGCATTAAAATACGTTTGTGGTTTTCAAGTAAAAGCAAGCAAAAGTTTTTGCGACAAAATAAAATACGTTTGTGGTTTTCACGTAAAAGCAAGTAAAAGTTTTTGCGACAAAATTACAAAATATATTTTTAAAACTGTTTCTATAAAAGAGAATATATAAAAATATTTTGCATCATAAACCAACATAATAATGTCAATATTTGTAAATTTATATCTCATTTCTTTATTATAATAATTATTTATTATTACATTATATGAAATTTGTTTTAACATTATATTTATTATTACATTATATTAAAATTATATTATCTTATTATTAATTTATATTTTTTTAAATATTTATATAAAAGACTAATTTTATCCTTTTGATTTTTATAAAATATAAATAGAAATTGTAAAAATTTTTTAATATAAATTTTTGCGAGACAACATATAATACAAAAATTCTGAACATTTTTTTCAATTCAAAATATGTAAAATTATCGTTCAGTCGTTGCCTGTGAAGAATCTTTGAAAAAATGTATAATATACCTTTTTTATGTGTTATTTTCAACTGCAAAATTTTGCAAATTTTCGTGACTTGTAAGCGGAATGTGCTATATCAGTATCTGCTATTCACAGAGGCAGCTACTTTCAATATATCCGCAGGCAGATGGTTAGCGACATTTAACTGTGAAATACCTCTTGTTTATATATCCGCTACATGTGCAGCAGTACACGCGTGGTTGCTATCGAAGTGATTTTCTCTCTGACGCGCAACAGCCAGAACTTCGGTAATTGTCGTCGCACACGGTAAAATGCATGTTATCCGCGTCACGTTGCCTGTGTTTCTCTTGCACTACCATCAATGCCAATTAAATAGAGCACTGTTAGTAGCACACCCTTTTATCGCCGCTATTAATTTCAATTATTTGTCTGGCCAGCAAAACATTTTCACGAAGCCGTTATAGTTTAACGATATTTGGCTTGATATGTATCAATATGAATATAAACCAAGAATTATAGATTGAAAACATAAGGTGATGTAATCTGTCCGAAAATAGTTCTTAATATAGCTTTAAAAATATAATTAATAATTCGTTATGATTATAAAAATTAAAACATAAAAGAGATATAAAAAATGACAAGGAACAAATAATAATGTTAATTTAACTATTATAATTTTTTTATAAATCAAACAAGATTTTATGTGAGTACATCACTTCAAAAATGCTTTTACATTAAAAAAAAACTTGCTTTAATCATTATGATTATTTATCTCAATAACTAAGCCTACGATTCCATTAAATTCCTCTTCAAATTAACTGAGAAATAAGATTTTATCTGATTATAATATTCGTAAAGCTTCTACGAGTATTATCTCGAAAATCCAAGTCCGTACTATCGTTTCCTTACTCGTGGATATTATCGATCGAGACATTGATAATAATTTTACTGACGCCATTGAATGCGGTCGAAAGGGTCGTGGCTTTCACACCAGGAGAAAGATACTCACCTATCCTAATGAAATCAGGAAGAGCCGCGGCGTGGGCGGCGAGGAGCGCCAGCAATAGCAGCCACCTCGCAGCCATTTCCGGTTCCGGTTCACCCCGCCGTCTCTCCCTGCGCCCTCCGTTGTTGCCTCCACCGCCGCTGCCTGTAACCCCTCTCTCTTCCTCTCTGTCTCCTCCTGTCCTTCGTTTTCTCTTTGTCCTCCCGAAGGAACTTACGCCACTGGAAAACAAGATTGGACAGCAAGTTCATTAAAATGCACGCCACAAGTCTTCGTATTCGGTCTGAATATCTGTTCTCGTTTACAAGAGAATTGTATTTCGGACGCGCCCGACGTCACCGATTGCCGACACGAAATCAGCGATGATTGAGAAACATCGTTACCTACGAGGATAGGAAAACAATGAAAGGGCAGGCAGAATCGAGCAATGATAGGCGATCATCGACGCCGGAATATTGCATGCGAAATTGTAGGAATAAGATCACGAAACATTAATCAAATTAGATATTATCTTAGTAGTACAATTCATTAGCGATACATTGATTAAACATTGATTATACTGGTATGAACTGGGAATATATTGGCTTTGATTGTTACAATAACATTCTTTATGAAAAAGAAATGTATATGAATTCATGTTATATTGATATTATATTAAATATATAGCTTGAGATATGCCCGTATAAACAGTTCTCACAATCGTAATTCTTACACGATAAGTAACGTTTGATTAGAATATTCTCATACATGGTTGCCTTAGTTGAAGATTTATTACTGCCTCTAGAATAATATAGTTGCACAGCACAGTACTGAGAGTTCGATTTCATTGCAGCAATAGACAATAGAATAAACAGCAGCAGTATTACCGTCAACTCTCGCAAAGAATTTTTATGTAAAATAAAGTGTGTATTATAGTATGTAAGATTTTTCTTGTGCATGTTATTGTGAATACAATTGTGGATAATTATTAATAATCCTGGATTTATAAATGCGTGCATTATCACGTGTTGTAGTGCGCGTCAAATACATGTCTGTACATGGACTATCCTAATCAAATGGGTACGTTTTTATAAACATATGCGCTTAACGCGCGTTATAACGTGGAAATGGGTTAATCTTGCGGGCTTTAGCTTCAAAGCGCAGGATTTAACTCTGACCTAGAAATAATCATTATTATTATAACCACGCTTACCACATCTCCGGTTTTTGGCTGGAAACTTTGGCTTTTTGACCAAATCTCCCGCACACGGAAACTCCAGCTAACAGCTTAAAATTTTAATGATTTTTTTATGTACGCGTGTCAACTTTCTTCCGGTTTTTAGAAAAATATTTCCGCTAGGAGAGCCTTTTTTTCTTTAGAGGACACACAACCAGGAAATTTCAGTTTTGGCAATTTCGATACTGGTTATCCAGTTCTGATAGGATAATAAAATCTTTTGCGGAAAACCTATCGATCTTAAGTGAAACTAAAAATATGACAGCCGTGATTGTAACATCCATATAGCACTTATTCTCGCGAAGGCACGTAGATCACTTTCAGAGTACTACGGTTCTCGTCACTTTTTTATATACATGAACGAAAAATAACATTATTCTGTGTGGCAACTTTAATCTTTTCTCTGTCAGCACATGTGTATTTGTTTAAATAAGTAACTATACCTAAAATACAATCAATATAAGCGGTGCAATTTTTACTGAGTTCGATATTAAAAACTGAGGATCAAATTCAAAATAGGAAACATTTCTAAGTATTTATTGAAAATATAATAGGGGATAGGGGATATGAAAGAGCCAGTTTTTTCAAAATATGGAAAAAATATTTAATCTGGTGTTGAACAAACAAAATTATTTTATAATTTAAATATACACATTTGTCTATAAGATCCATTAACAGAAAAATAATTTAATCATTAACAGAGATTTAATCATCATTTTTATATAAATTGGAAATTCAGCTCTTTCAAAACAACGTGGTTATGAAGAAGCCATCACTTGTTTTGAAATAACTGGATACTAAATTATATAAACTTTAACACAAATCAAATAAAAATGTCATTTTTTAACAAATATTCTTTTTAGAAAATTAATAAATGTGTGAAAAATAGAAAATACAATATTTCTAATTAAAAACATGTATTGCAAAAAAATAAAAACTTCCCCCAAAGAAAATTTAAAAAAAGTATACAATTATATTGAAAAAAACGTTCCTGTGTATGCAATGAAGAAATCACGCAAAGGCAATAAAGGAACTGACTTTTTCAATACCAGCTCTTTCATATAACACTATGTGTAAAAAAAATCTAATTACAAAATATCTGATAAACACCACAATAAGCAAAAAAATTTGTAACTACGTTCTTAGTTACGTTAATGTATATAATATTCGATAAAAAAAATACTTTTTCTAAAAGCTAATCGCAAATAAATGAAAAAGACTTGGAAATTGAACTCAAGAAATTTACTTTTTATAATGATAATTTTCCATCTCTCATTACGGCCACGCCGTTTTGACGATGACTGTAAAATGTTTATGGATGACGTAGTTTTAGTACTGTTATCAAATGAAAATATTTTTAAATTTTTGGTTATATTTAATTAGTTGCAATACGAAATGGCTCTTTCAAAACATGTCTCTTTCATGTCCACTCTACCCTACATTTTCAATATTTACGCGAGTGTACGAAGATTTAACCATTACGTATTTAACTGTTCAAACAGCAAATAGGTCACATTGAATATTAGGTCATATTAAATGTAATTACATTATATTATCAACAATTATTTTTCACAATTGTGTGTTTATTTTACATAATTCCTTTAAATATATCTATTATTATTTTTATACGCATATACACATATGTATGTAAAAATGATAAAATATTACAATATCGGCTTGTTTTATTTTCTGATTATTTAAAAAATGTGGTTTTATTTAGAAAAATTTATTTTTTTAGAAATATTTTATTATAACAAAATTTTAATTTACAATTTAATAAAATTTCTAGAATTAATTATCTAAAATTTTTCAAGAAAATGTGAAAAATAATAATCTTAATTAATTTTTTTTGTAATAAATTGATTGTTAAAATTATTTAAAAATTTGTATATCTACAATATAATCAAGTATCCAATCAAATTCATTCATGTATTTTATATGTAATTACTACATAATCTGTACAATACATTCTTAAAAAATAAAAAATCTTAGCTGGAAAATATTGAGATAACCAATTTTATACAATCAAAATTGACTGATAGTATCTAGAGGACCCTCTAATCGGCATTAAGGTTAGACAGAGATACTAATATTTCTCTGTCTGTTATCGATTTTGTTAAAACTACTACCATATATACAAAAGTTGGCTCAAATCGTCTCGTGTCGCGACTAGAGTTGCCAACCGTCCGGATTTGACCCGGACTGTCAGGTTTTCAGGAGTCATATGTCCGGTTTATAAGTGCATCCAAATAATAAGAGGCCTGTTCTTTTTGGCTGAACTTTTGCACCTGTTCATCTTTCTTCCTTTTCTCTCCAAGAGGAAAAAAGAGGAAGAAAGGTGAACCAAAAAGAACAGATCTAAAATCAAATTTAGAGCGCCATAAGAAGTTACGTAACAGACCGCTCAATTTTCGTGGCGCTCCGCTAGGACTACGTTCAAAAAGTGCACTCAAGTGCACCTAGGTATCAGCTTGCTTTTGATATACATACATATGTGTAAAGGTTAGATTAGGATATCAACTCGAATCTTTAACAGATTTATTAGCATTGTTTGAAATTTCTCAAAATTTTTAAATGAGGTAAATATGTACATATTCGGATATTGTAGAGAGAGAAAGCAAAGGTGCTAGCTCTGAAGAAAATGACTTAAATCATAATCACACTAGCGATTAAGATTGAGATTGGATTGGAATGGAATTTAACCAATCAGAAGAAAAAGAAACTAATTAATCAAGTTTAGTATAAATTTTGCTTTAATTGGTCAAATCCCGATCAATCTCAATCTCTAATGTGATTACGGCACTTTTGCTTTCTGGTTCATAAAAGTCATATGTTCTTTTATGTAAGTAATTATTAAATAATTTGTTACAGGAACAATTATTAAACAATTTGTTTAAACTTATTAAAAATGAATCAGCTAACTCTAAAGAAAAAATTAAAACGTTTTTGCTCTTTTAATGATAATTGGCTGAAGGATGAAAATTTCAAATCATGGCTTACAAAATATAACGAAGAATATGCAAAATACATAATATCCCAGCAAACA
>NW_017256866.1:455458-475426 GCF_001594055.1 Mycetomoellerius zeteki | reverse complement strand
AAAAAGTTTTGTTTTAACAAATGTGAAAGCTTTTTTAATATGTTAAACGTGTTAAATGTTTTAACAAATGTTTATAACATATGTTGAAGGTAGTAATATATTTCGTACCCGTAATAAAATAAAACATGGTATAACAAATGTTAAATGTTATATATATATATAAAATATAATATAATTTTGTTTTTTTAAAAATAAAATGTCTGATATTAAATGATATATAGTAGTTTATTTTTTATTTTATTCAATCAACTCTGTTTTCAAAATTGTTTGGAAAACAATTGTAATTATTGTAATTTCTTACCAAATTTTGTATTTAATCTAATTTTATTGTTTATGTCCGGTTTTGTCCGGCTCGATTTTATTTCCAAAAACGAAATGTTCGGTAATTTATACTTTTGAATCTGGCAACCCTAGTCGCGACTCTGATTAGAGAGTTTCTAATACTCGTAGTATCATAAGTATAGAATCCGCGCATTCGTAATATTGCACTTATACTACTGCATCATTTACTATTGATTTTCATAGTTTATGTAATTGATATGCTCTATTCGGCTCATATTATCCCTCGATTCTTACAAATAACATGTACTACAACAACTAATATTGACAAATTAATTTCTGGTAATTAAGTTAAAGGAATTAATAACCTATTTATATATTATATTAATATTAAATATATTATATATAATATTAAACCAGATAATTCACTTGGTGTGTAATGTTAAAGTTTGTTATTAGTAACTAATTAATTAAATTGATTGTTAATAATATGCGATGTATATGTATTTACACAATAAATAAAAAATTAAAAACTAAAGTCGGTTATATATAAACAGCGAGAATCACTTGTAGCATAATTGTTGAATTAGGATTTAAATACCAATTTTAATCTAAAATAATTTCTCGAAGAAAATTAATCATTTTCGACGACGCTAATGGTCCACAAGAGATAAGTGATAGCAAACTGTGTTCAACGATATTAATTTTAAATACAAAGAACAGAATGTTCAGCGTATTTTTAATATATAACGTATCTTTATTGTTAAATATTTCGTAGTGACGAGACGAGTCAATTGATATATGCGATTCTCCTTTTTCTGCTAGCGTTGACATTCTACAAATTTACCGCTCCACCATTTGGAAAGCAAAAAGTACGATATTTCGGCGTATATTTACTTTACAATACGTTAAATACTTCACAGAAATAGATTGGCACGCAGCCTTGGTGTTTGCATTGTAACGTACATACAAAGCGCGCTGTAGCGTACACAAGGTCGCCGCGTTATCATTCGTCCTTCGACACTCGAGCGGACAGCTAGCCGCGTGTTGCGTATTATCCTTCGAATCGCGATCGTTCCTCGTGAACAATTAACAATTACCGAACTCCGACATCGCGATTGATTAACTCTCACGGTTAACAACTCGATAACGGCATCGCGGCTAACAATGTCGATTTATTGAAGCAGACATGTTTTGCGCGATTCAGTCGTTTAAAACAGAAATTGAGGCAGACGCGTTTCGAATTTTTCACCAATTTAAATATCATTTCTCTAATACCATTTCCAAATTGAGAGCGGACCATCGGATCGAATGATTCAAACAGAAAGCCATGTTATATCATTAATAATATTTCACGTATTTTGCGGGATTGTCGGGTCGCGTTCGGGTTACGTTGGGAATGCCATGCAAATGCCGCGTGATTATCGTACTCTGAATTAATACGGGCGCAATCGTGATTAACGTTTCCATTAGTGTCGTATTGAGTTTGTGTCTCGAACAACCCTGAGAAGAGGAAAAGGCCTAGGAGAGACATCGTTGACCGACAACGGAGAAACCATGAGGTGAGTGTACATTATTCGTTACTTGTAAAATTAATTGGCTATTTAGGTCGTTCATTTGAGTGATTTAAGTGACTTTTAGAACAAATATTAATATTTTATAAAATTTACAAAATGTTATAAAAAATTTAAACTTGAAAACAACTTTTTTCAAAAACTATAACTACTATTAACATAGTATACTTATTATTAACGTAAATAACGCTCGATATTTGCAACAACAAGTAACTTTTGGAGACGACCAATAAACGAGCAACTTTAGATGTTAAAAATTAAAATATTATTTATACATTAAACAACATATCAAATTTAATTACAAAAACGTTTCGACTCACAGAGTCTTCTTCATTCAGAGTTTAAAATCGATTAACCTATCCTTGTACGTAAAATGTATGTCGAACGAAATTAATGTCATTATTCAAAGCAGTCGCAACCGTTGGTAGTGGTAATACATGTCCGCAATGATTAAAGATATAAAAATCATAACTTAATTACCCGTTTGACAGCGAGAATCGTGATAAGTCATCATGTAAGTTGGTGTCAATTATTAAAATATTCTAAATTAAAAAATGAATAAATAATGTCAAAGTTAAAAATACTCTAAATCACATATAAGGATTGAAGAATAAATTATTCAAAAAGCTTTTTATAAATCGATTGTTGAAGTGCTTTGAATCAAATTAAAAATTAATAGATTATTAAAAAAAGGATTTTTAAAAAATCAAGAAGCCAAAAAGAACTTACATGATATGAAATGATTTAACAAGATTTGAAAAGCTGGACGTAACTGATTATGTCAGTATCTGATGAAGGCTATGTTCCAAAATTGACTGCCAATACTGAACATCTATAGTGCACGTAACGTAAATTGTAGCATTTTCAGTGCTGGCAGTAAATTTGGAACACAGCCGAGATCAAGTCCCAAGGATAACTGAGAACGCCAAAATAAATGACGCAAATTATATCTAGTAGCGCAAATTATAGCACATGTGTGAGAAGAATATAGGAGCTAATTCATACGTTTTATTTAAAGGAAACCTGTTATTCGTTAACCAATCATTCGTTTCGAATTGAAATCTCCCTTAAAATGTTGAAATAAGAACCATCCAGCATCTCAACATCTTTAATACAATTTAAACCGTTAATTTGTTCTTTAATATGAATCATTTCCATAATCAATCTTTTATTATAATTGTATTCTATGTCTAATGCTTTTGTGTATTCCCAATCAAAAATGTGGTCGTATTCTATTATGTATTCTGATATTACCGAACTTGGATGGATCTAGCCTAATATTATTATACATGTTCTTAACTGTAATTATTTTATTAACCCTCCGTCTGTAATTATATTTTTAATCCCTCCATCTAGCTCAGTTTTTTACTGTTCTAGGCTTTTTAAAAAAATGTGAAAAAATTTAGAGGTATCTTTCAACATCTTTATTACATTACAAACAGGTTTTTAACAAATTATTTTAGGAAGGGAAACCAAATTCCTTTATTCAGAAATTTGAAAGTGAATAATTTCGCTTGTGCTAAAAAAAGACTCAAATTGCAGAGAGAGGATTAAATATCTTTTTGCAAAAAGTAATAAAAAAAGCGAATAAAAAATTTAATGTATAAAATAATAATACTTTTTGATGTTATTTATTTTAAATGTTACTATGACATATGTAGGTTTCATATTTATATTTTGCAGATGGGAATTACAATGTAGCTGCAACTTCGGTGTTATGCAGTCAGGCTAGTGAGTATCAAATTATTGTTTATTCTGATTTGAAGTAATGGTTCCGTTAATAGTATACATAAATACAACATCTCTCAGAACAATTGCTTTGAAATGAATAAATTAGGAGAGATTAATACAATTGATTAATTTTGAAATATGTATAAATGGCGATTGATCTACTATGTACATATTGAAATCATCGACATGGATTACTGATGGTGGTGGAGGGGGTTGAAAACACGAGTAGAGTGAGAGGTAAATAAATGGATGGAACATTCTTTCTCTGTTTACTAAGTCTGATTAGTTGGAGTAGTACTGTTGGATCATCAACAACCAATTAGTAAACAGAGAAAGAACGTTCATCCATTTATCTGCCTCTCACTCTACCTTAGAACATACATACTGGAAGGGCCATACCGTATCTGACTAATGTAATAAAAATACCTCCAACATCTGTCTGTCCTTGTCTGAAAGCTTGTTTGCTGTGCACTTGCGTGCGATTTATATGTGAGCTCTGAACGTACATGTATATGTTCTAAGGCGAGAACGGGAAGAATACAACACTCTTAAACACTACATAATAATAATCGACGCATGCGCATTACGGTGAAGCATTTAGATAAGGACAGACAGATGTTGGAGACAGTCATCTATGGCCCTTCCAGTATGTATGTTTTAAGCACTCTACTCGTGTTTTTATCCCCACCACCACCATCGGTGGTCCATTCTATTATATATGTCGGTGATTGAAATACATATATGTAAAGCTTACAGAGTGAAACTTATTGTAATTGACATATTATCGATTAGTTTGATCATTTACTGATATAGTTTGGTATCACATTAAGCAGATGTATAAATCTATTCTAGATGTATAAATCATGTAAAAGTTATTGAAAACTTAAGCGTCTAAACTATAAAACTAGAAACAAAAATAAAAATGTAAAATGTAAAATAAAGTAAAATGAAATCTAAATAACAAAATAAAATAAAGTAATTAAAGTAAAATGATTTTTCCAAAAATGAAACTGATGATGTATTTGTTAAAAATACCCCTCACATTTTTGTATTAAACATATATTCTATAACATATAGATTAAACTTTCAGGAAATAAAATTTCAAAAAATAAAAATACCTATAATGAAGATAAGATATATTAATAATATTTATAATTAAGAGAGAGAGAGAGAGAGAATATTTAATATTAAGCACATAATAATTAATATAATATTTCTGAATTTATTGCTGACCTTTTTATTCATTAAATAAATAATGAGAAATAAGTAAAACAAGAAATCAATAAAACTGTAACAAATATATATATATATAAAATAACATATTTGAAATGTAAAGCTTTTATTGAAATATCTTTATAACGTTCATATATCATGACAATGAGAAGTGGAATGAAATATTTACTCTTTCTCTTTGTTTGTAATTTTATGTGACATGAAATAAATTTAATATCTTTAATGCGTAGTAGAAAAATGTTGTTAATATGTACTTAGATGCGCATTACTTTTCCTCTTTTCTAAATATTTTTTTAAAAGGTCTTTCTGGTCTTGGAATTTTATTCTAAAGTTAAATATTATTATATAAATTAGTGGAAAAAAGTAATATATTAAAAAATTTTTTATTATGTATCGAAAACACAAATAAAAGAAGAAAATATTTCACTATCAGTAGATATTAATTAATTTAAAATAAAAAAAACTAATAATTACATTTATTCTTGTATAACAAACTTTTAATTTTAATCTTTCAGAATCCATTCATATTTATTCGTAATTTGTCTTACAACAAATACGCTAACGATATTTACGACAAAGTTTTAGAGTTACGATCCAATAAAAAGTTCCAATAAAAAATTTGTTACGAAAGAGAAAACTTTTTTATGTAAATCATTTCAAACTTCATTAGTTACATCGTTACCGTAATTTAAATAAATTATTAATAATTTATATTAATGATGAATTGAAATAGAATTTATATTGTAATACATTAAAAGTAATTCTGATAGCCTGTAACATAATAATGAGATACTCATGTCACTATGAAGTTCATGAAAATGCATATTACGAAGATATAAAAATTTAAATTGACTACATTATTGGTTGTGTGTGTATGTGCGTAGTGCGTTTTTGGATGCATATGCGAGCCTACCTATCATTCATTTCGGATTTTATATTATCTCTCTTCCTGTCTCTCTTTACTCTCATCTCTCTCTCTCTCTCTCTCTCTCTCCCTCTTTTTAAAAATTATCAGTCGTGACACACATTGAATTTTTCTAATAAATTCCGAAAGTTTTTTCAATTTATGAGCTAGTCTGTCCATTTATTATTTGATACTTTTGTCACGTCGTTATCACAAAATGCGTTTCTTACTCCAAAGTACACCATGTTAATCGGCCACAAATCGATTTTGGCCGCAGCACATGACTATCATTTAAAAAACGTGAGGAAAAAACAGAGAGAAAGAATTTTTCTCTATGATGTACGTGTACAACATATTAAGTTAAACTCTATAAAATAATTCAATTGTTAAATCAATTATTACAATATTTTTCAGCAAAAGATTATTAAACTTATAACAAAAGACGTAAAAGTAAAATTGTTCTATAGCAATTATTGCTTAATTTCTCTATTGTAACTGTTGTGTAGCTCATAATGGGATAAAATAAATTAAACAAAGGAAAAAGGCAGCACAAAAAAGTAGGTTGAACCCAGCATAGGTAGTAGAACGATCATAATAGACGTATAAATATCTCTCTCTCTCTCATTCATCTCTTTTTAAATATAAGTTTTGTGAGATGTTATACAACAGCTATATGTATACACCGGTAGTCTGTGGTAGTATTACGTAAGCGTCACGCTGTGAATATAATTCCGAAATATATTACGCGTTGAAATATATTCTGCGAAATTCCAAGGCACGCTCCTTGCTTCGCTCGTTTCTTCCTTTTGTTGCAGTTGCCCTATAATATCCTATGAAAGTAAATGTTACCATGTGCGGTCAGATTTCACACAAAAATGTAGGAAAATATTTTCGCTGATTTCAAGTTACAACATCCCTCTGAATATACGTATGTCTGGCATTTCATTCAAATTTCATAACGAATGATCATCGTATTTTTTTTCATTCTGAGCATCTGTGGAATTTTTTTTCTCTACGCATAGCCATTTAATTTTTAATTAATTCGAAACAGACTTTTGAATTTAAAATAAAAAAGGTTTTCTTGTTTAACACTGTCGAATGTATATAAAAATTTTTGAATTTTCGGTTTCGTAGTAATCTTATGGATTGTCAGTCGAAATTTGATTATTTCATATATTTTAATTTCCCAGTGGAAATCTGCGTTCAAATTGCTAATTGTGTGCGTCAATTCTTCCGTAGATTACACGGGAAATTATAAAACATGCACTTTTTCTTATGCGTTTGTCTTTATAAAATAACATATTGTGTCGCGACCAGAATTGAAAGCAACGAATACAACTCCAGCAAAGTTAACACGAAGATGTTGTTGAGAAGGAGAGCGAGGAAAAAGTAGGACTGCCCGCGTTTCTAAACTGCAGCTGGAGAGTATTTTTTACGTGGGCCATGAAACGTGTAGCTACAATGGCCATGTGTATACAATATACGAGAGGTAGAACTGAGTCGGATTGCGCAAGGTAAATGCAGCCAGGAATATAGTGAAAATACATGGCGCTACGCTGCGCTGCGTCGAATTACTGCGTGTGTATATACGTGCCCTAGAAAAATATTTGTTAATCCCGTGATGCAGATTTCGTTAAGCGACGTAAATCCCTCATTCGCTTTCGGGAAATCCTCTCTTTCATTATGGGGATCGTCGCACGCACGAGGATAGATCGCGTTTATTTTTTCGTTTTATTTTCCCTAAGCTTTGTACTCTGCGCATATGTTATTCAGACTGTATTGAACATCCATAAGAATTACCAGAGAGAAAGAGAGAGAGAGAGAGAGAGAGAGAGAGAGAGAGAGAGAGAGAGAGAGATTGTCAATACAATAAAACAACATACGTATACAAAGGGCAAAGTATATTGTGATACTTTTGCCTTTGTTATCGCTTAATATTTTTGTCAGTCGAATAGATTTAAAATGCATGAATTCGAACGATTAAATTTATCGTATATTTTGTAGAGCATAACACAAATTTTTAAACAATACATCTTTTTTTATTATTGAAAATAGTGTCAAATGTAAAAAATTAAATATTACAGGTGTAACGTACAATTATATTTGCCATGATTTCCATTTCACATGATTATTTAGCATTTACTATCATGTATTATTTCGGTTATAATATTATTATTATTATTATTCAAATTATTCAGTCATGTTTCCCATCATCTGGCCATGACTATGATAGCGCGCGCGTAATCAATTGTAAGTACCTATCTTAAATTACGTGTATATTGAATGTTGTGTGAAACAATAATACGGGCAATAATTTACGCTGCAATAAGTTTCAACCACAGTAAAATCGCTAAAAGCAATTTGCAGCTCCAATACGTTTAATTAACCGAAAGATATCGGTGATATCAGTGTAACTTCCAAAATTGGAGTAAATGCTAAACTTGCATCACTTCTAGTATACACAATTATTCTAAAAAAAAACGATTTCTAGAAAAATTGATTAACAAAATAAAATGGTTATTTATTTATTGACTCATAGATTCATTTAGCGCAGTATTAAAATCTTTACGTAACAGAGTTTAATTTAATAATTTTAACGATTGAATTCTGCATTGAATTCATATAGATGGAAAATATCAAGTTTTCAATAAAATTTCATGTGATAAGATTTACACCAAAAGAGAACTAAGTACCTATACTGTTGGAATATAATGCCTACACTATAAAAACATTACATGTAAAATTTCAATAATTACAATAGATGATTTAGGATCTATCTACCATCAAAGATATAAATATATTTACATACGTAAAGTAAAGTCACAACTTATAATACAAATAAAACTATTCTTCTTTATAGTAATTAAACAATTTACAAAAGTCAATTTACAATTGAAGTTAAATATATAGAAATATTTAAATATTAATTCGTCAACGAATTATATATACAACGAATTACGTATATAATTTTTCTTGAGTTACATTATTGATATGTATAAATATAAAAATGCATATAATGTTATATATTACTATTATGTCATATAATATTACAAAAATTTATACATTTATATGGAAACTATAAAATATGCAAGTATTTTATATATGTATAATTTTCTATCCAATAGATACATTTACACAATTATGTGTAAAAAGTACTGATTTTGTAAAAAGAAACGCTCAATTTTATATATTTCTGCAATTATTACACATATTTAATAATTTTACATGCTTTTTTACAATATACATAATATATACAGATAGACTAGTTAACATTTTTATATATTCACGATATAAATTTTATTAAAATATTTTTAATCTTTTTAAAAGATTTATTTTACGCTTATTTTGCTTCTATGTTATTCTCGGTGTAACATTCAAAATTATTCGAGATCTCGTCACCAGTTTAGTCCGTGAATTAATTTAATAGAACCGCAAAGGCTGACATTATAGTGCATGAACTTTTGCGTTATGCATGCTCGCAGCACATAGTACACCATTTATCTACTTATCCACTCGCTATGAACTGTTTCTAGAATTACTGACTCGCGATAGTTAACTGAGAGAACGGCAAGCCACTTCGCAAAACGTTTTGCTGCCTTCGATCTGCGCCCATGAGACCTTTCAAACGAGTGGATGTTGTAGCGATGACGTAACGCACAGAACGACAGTTTACACGTGCAACGATAACTTATTCTCTTTCCGCATAATTTATAAGGTTCGCAGTCACCGATTTCCTTCGAGAGCGATGTGGATCGAGACGTTGTAGATTCCCCATCGCATGCATCTACGAATTTCCGATATATCGACAAACCTGTGACATAACGCCCTTTTGCAGATGGGTTGTAAAACTAGAACCCTATACGCTCCGTTTCCGATGCACGCAATCTCCATCAATTTGTATCCTGCAGCCTGTTGCAACACAATAAAATAAAATTGGATAGCGCGAATGCGGTTGGCGCGTGTTTTAATTTTCGATATTAAATTGATACTTTTAAAATGGATTATTCAATGTTATCCATTAGATAAAAATTGGATAAAAGTTCTTTGTAGGAAAGTCTGTCGATAGTTCCGATCAGATTATTTACGAAATAGCAAGCCATATTTATGGAATACTAGGAGAAATGTGAACAAAAGCAGTGGAAGATAATGTAAGATTACATAAAATACTAAATTCAAAACGCGAGCTTATATTTTATTATATTATATTTACGTTTATATTTCGTTTTGTTACAAAATTTTTCTAAGTAAACAGAAAGTTATTTTATATTGACAAAAATATTAATAACTTTTTACAACTGATTTGAAGTGCATATTTCAAATCAGAACGTATTAACAAATATAAAAATTAAATCTATATACTATCATATCTATATCTGTGAACATAAATAAGTTAGTGTTTTTGTTACAATAAATATTTCTTTTGATAATAATTTGTAACTTATTGTTATATCTTGTCAATCTTTGTGTTTTCTGTTAAACTGCATTTATTGGTTATTAGGAGATACTGTAGAATAATTTAGTAAATAACTGTTTACTAAGTACATATATAGTTTTGCAAGTTTATTTTAAATTGACTTCTATAGCGAATTTATTTACAATAACCTTACGAATCATTGTTCCTTTTTATGTTTTCATTGTTCCCGAATCATTGGTTATCTTCAATCTCATTGTTTTTCCGACATCTCGAAAAATATCATGGCTATCGTATCGCGTATCATTTCGTATTCTTCTTTATCGGGGATCGTAGTAAAAGAGAAAATACATTCACCTTGGGATATCATAAAATAATATTGACATTTTTCAAAGAAGGGAAACAGTTTTTCAGATTATTTAACGACAAAAACTGACTCTTGTCGGTATTATGTGAGATAATAAATTAAAACAAACCATTTTTTAATTTTTGTATGACACTGTTATTTGCAATTGATATATAAAAAATACAGATGTACCTATATATTTTAATATAAAAATATAATTAAAGTGTTTGATCTAATCCATAATTTAAAAATTAAAAGAATTTCAAGCTTTTACTGAAGTGAGTTAAACCATCGTTGTAGAAAACCTTTCGTGTTAAAAAATGTCATTAAGAAAAAAATCAATTCCAGATGTATAAAAAACATATTTTTGCAGTATATATGATATTCAGTATATCATTAAGAAGACACATCCAAGGAGTGCGTTTTAACACTTAATTAGAGGTGCAGTGATTTAGTCGCGACATGCAAGGATGCGATAAATGAGGGTGTAAGCAGAGTATAGAAGCAAGCGCTCGAATAGTCAACATTGGCACCGTTCAGAGATGCGCACAGAATTTTAATGAACTCTGCCTTTGTGCGCTAAGCTCCTTTCACCATCCCGTAGGATCGCGCAGGCATGAAATTTTTATGAAAACACGGATCATTCGTCTCGCGTCTCGTCTTCCCATCTTTGCACGACCATTTGTCCTATCGTAACGACATTTTTCCTGACGCTTTAATGAGAACTTGGACTGTTTTTTTTTTTCATGTAATCATTCGCGACGCGTAATAGAATAGAAAAGCGCTTAAAACACAGGATCCTACATGTACATACTGAGTCATCTCGGTCTCTCGATGTCGATCGATCCGTCCATCTGGCGCAACGCCGAAGCGGTGCACCAATTTTGAATGAAAAATTGGGCAAAGTAGAAAACTTACTACGAACAAGGAACTTAGAACAAGCATTTGGTAGAACTACTCGAAAGTTTAATAAAAACCTCAATGTTACGTTAAAATGACAAGCTTTGTTGAATACTAAATTTAAAGTTCACTAAAATTATATTCACGTTACTTATCGTTATATAAAAAAATTGAAATATTTTACAATTTCTGTATTGAGGTTATCATACATCCGCACTAAACAGAAAAAGAGACATAAACGTTGCAACTAATAAAATGGAAGTTTTATTATTTTTCCTAATGGTTTTCGCGTTACAAGAAATGGAATATGTAATATTTTTCTATTTGTCTCACACACACGGCTTGTGAACATTTACAATCACAATTAAAATTCAATTTATTTCTCATTGTTTTCAAATCATATTCTTCTAATTCATTACAGTATTACATTAACTTATTTATTTATTAATAATATCTGTTCGCTTTACGTTGGTGTAGTGAGACCCGGCTGGGTAATTTTCGTCTATTGGTTTTCTCGCATCGCCGACATTGCTTCTACACAACATCGTGTAACGCGACTAAATCCCCGTCACAACGTCGAAATTGCCGCATCGCGGCTATAGGATTTCCTATTTTATTTTCCGTTTCGTGCGAGTCCCTTTTGTTTAACGTTTCATGACGGCGCGATTCGATGCAGCGCGGTGCGATGTCTCTTCTCTCCTCTTCTATTCTCAAATGGATTTTGCATAAGAACGGGACGCGTCTCGTCTCGCGTGCAGTAAAGCGTGCATAAGTACTTTCTTTCGTAGCAGATATTCATGGAGAGGTCGTAGCAACTGTGCCATCGGAAAACATTCGTAACGGTTCCATTCGCGAGTCTCTCGCGATTACACTATCCATCTCCCTCTTCTCTCAAGAAGCCTTCTTTTCTGCGTACGATTCGCTTGGACGACGAAGAAAAGAATGCGAAATGATGCACGATGCTTTCTGAGGGAGAACTGAGAGGAGGAAGCGATAGTTGGATTGAAGGGTCCTGAGGATCTACGAAGGAAAGGACAATGTTGGGCGTTATTGTGAGGAAAAATATCTTTCGATTCAAGATCTGACAGTACAACTGTGATATTGCATAAATGATGAATGAGGCAATAAATGCCATGTACGACATATACGTGAAATATATTGATACATATGTGATAACTTTTTTTTTAATGGATTGGAAAGCAAAACAGAAAGGTGTTAATCTCAAAAAATCTTTATTAACACACAAATGATATAAATACAATTCGAATTAATCGTTTTTATCACGATAATGCAGCAGATAAGAACGTCGTATTTGGATTTGCATTAATCCAAACTGTACTTATATCAACTGTGCATCGAATAAAAGTCGATTAATCCCGAAATATTGTAATATACTTAACCTTTTTCCTCTTTTTCCTGAGATCTATTATCCTGCCAAGTGGTTAATCGACCCGATGACATAAACATTTTTATATTTATTATTTATATTGCTTATTTGTTTTAAAAAATTAAAATGTTTGAAGTTAGGGTTTAGGATTAATATATAAACACGAAGGATTATATTTTGCAATAAACCGCATTTCAAAAGCACGTTTCCATTTCTAATTCTCCGCTGATAAGATGTTTAAGAATAACATTATTAATACATTCCGCTGTTTGTGTTTGTCAATTGTGGCTCAAAGTTATAATTCTAACGTTATTTATATATGTGCATTTTTGTACAAAATTGTATATTTTCTGCGTTATAAAATTTATTATTATATAATTTGTATCAATTTATTAGTAAACGGTACAATAATTTCCAAATTTGCCATGAATTTAAAAGTTAGAAGAACTAACGAGAAGTTTTCAAATTTCATGTTTTTACCATTTTGCTTTAATGGAAAAAACAACTACAGACTAACAAGTTCTCGCTTTACACACATGCATCAGTGAGAGTATGAAGATTTTTTTGTTTACGGGTAGCGACGAACAGAACGTCAGGATTTCCAGGATTCTGCGCATATACGTAATCCTTACCTGTCCACTACGGAGTTGCACATTTCTGTCACCGTGTTAAAAGCAAGATCCATACAAAACACATTCATACATTCGACCACTGCGCGCTATTGTAACTTATGCACGTGGAAAATAGAGGGATAATTACACGATAATTATACTTTCCCTTTTACGTTCACATTCGCATCGAATTTGGCAAATACTTAAAAGTTATTAGCTAAAATAAAATTGTTCACATTTAAGTTATAGTATTCACTGTTCTATTAAGATGTATAGCTTTTAGATAATTTCTGATAATTTAAAGATCATAAAGGATATTTTTTAACATAACATTTATACATTGTTGCAAATTATGCATTAGTACTGTTAAGATTATATAACTAATAGATTAGGATTAATATTCTGAATATTTTAAATCAACTTATTTTTTTCAATAATATAGATAAAAAATTAGTAATAATAATAATAATAATACGATACTAGTTTAAATTGTCTTAATAATTCTTACACATTTTAAAAGTTACAATTTTACAAACAATTTCAAGAATTTTATTTTCACAGATCAAAGAACTTTTAAAAATATTAATAAATTCGAAATCTTCAAATTCAATATATTCGAATATTCAATAAAAATCTTAAAAATATCTTAAAGTCTGAAAAGTGACAAAGTGAAGTATTTTGGATAAAAGATGGATTCAGAATTTGGCATTTAAAAATTTAAACATATTAAGATCTACGCACTTGAAAAATTTAAAGCTTTAGTGTCTCAGAATGTAAAAGTCTAAAGGTAATTAAAGTTTAACACTCATACATAAGGAACTGCAAATTCAACTTTTTCTGAAAGCCATAGATTTAAATATTCAAAAATCCACGAATATATATTCTAACTCCTAGTAGAGTAACTTTATTAATAAAAAACCAAGAAAACATCTTCCTAACGGTACAACATGCCATGCTCAGTTTAATATATTCTCGCAACACGTAGATTTTATAAGCTAGGCATTAGTCGAAGAATGGCGAAATGGTGTGAACGTGATACTGTTCGAGTTTTGTAGAGAAGTTTCCTGTAGCCACATCCGGTATTTTGTACACCACTTTTCAACTCCAGTTGTACTTCAGATACTTTCACAGAAAAGTCGAGGTTCCGTGAATTTTTATTGTATCGCTACATACTATCAAATCCAGTATAAATGATTCCTTTTTTATATAAAGATGACGAAAAAAATAACAAAAAAATATGTCTTTTTATTCATTTACAAAGATAGTTTTTCAAATTTAAAAAAAATGTTTACTTTTTGTATCATTTAATTTTACAGAAAAAAATGTAAATTTAATCAATTATTTATGATCTCATTTGTTCGACAATCATATTTATGTAATGTAACACATTGTTACGTTAAAGATTTTGTATATTTTATAAATCGTTGAAAATTATTGAGGTGGCTCTAGACAACATGGAGAATGAACATATGTCAACATTAGGAAATATTACACACACACACACACACACATACACACACATAATATAATTATATTAATTATCATAGTATAATTAATTAATTATCTATATGAATGTAGGCCAATATTTAGCGAATGTGCGCAAAGTTGGTGTACATTGGCCATGTCATCTAGAACCTTTAGAGAATGAATATTTAAAACTCGTGTTTAACTTCTTGTACATGACGCGCAGCAAATGTGTTGCACTTGTTCGGCTCTTTCACATTAAATGATAAGGGTCGCGCATAAAGGTGAGAGATGGAAGCAACGCTATATGAAGCGACACAGACAGAAAACGTTGAATTTCGGGGATGGACGGTGTATACACGGTACACTGCAATCTAGATTTGAATATGCATGAGGATCAAGGCGTATGGCATAGCTTGCGCCTTCGGTTTATCGTGACTCGAGATACGTTGCAAAGCCATCTCGATGACAAAACAAACAGCATATCGAGGATTATAAAATTCGCATCCAGAATATGCGGAATTTTCGAAAAAATATTTGCACTTTGTCTCGAAAATAACAGAAGACAATTCCATCATCATACTAACAATGTAACGTATATAGATACTGATACGCGGATAATAAATTTGATTGAATACTGAAAAGTATTATAAATTTGCAAAAAAATAAACTCATATTTTGATTAATTTAAGTTGATTTAATAAAGATTTTAACATTGTACTATATTATGTATTTCTTAGTGCAAAATTTTTTCAAAAGTTACTCATTTTTACTGTTATTTTAACGTTATGCATTTTTCATGGCAAGCGCGTCAAATTCGATACAACATTGAAAATAACCGCCTTTCAGTATGTTAAAATAACTCATTAGCTTTTTATTCTATTAAACCTGGTATTTATTATATTACATTTATCGAAATATTTTTGCGGAACGTTCTTGATATCATCATTTTTTCGCAGTAAAAAATTGAACACTCTATTGATAAAAGCTCTCGTAACTTCGCTACGACCGAGACACGTCGGCGAAATGATTTTTCGTGCGCGAGAAAAGAGATGAAGCTTTCTAAAAACCTGTTCAAAGTAATAGTAAAGTATAGTAAAGATAGAACGGAGCAATTATCGTCAGTTAGTGCTAGTCTATAAGCACCCGCGAAAATGCATCGTATACATTAACTGGAAGTTCCAGCAACTCTTGCGCTATATATAGCAACGTCTACTCACGTTTTCGGTACTTGTGATCCCTCCACATGCATCCGCGTATTTTTGCAAAGTGTACTTTACGAGAATGAAAGTATCTTCTATACGTGACGTTGCGTAATACGCACTAAACCTTCGCGTGCGCGTCGTGAAACTTTATACGCGTGATACGTGCAAAACTTTATTGTGATTCAGTTGCTCTTTCCGTTTGTGAGATGCAATTTTCGAGGTACTGCTATTTAAATACGATAGTTTGAATTATAACCGTGCACATATATTCATATACTTGTTATATAAATTTGGAGTTTACAAACTTATACGTATTCATATATAAATGTAAATTCCAAACTATTAACTTTTAAGTCTCAACTTTCGACTGTCAGTTCTGAACCTTTAACAGACATTTCTCAGTTTATATCATCGTTGCACATAATAATGACAAATGAATAATTTTAGAAAATTCATTACATATTTTTTTACTTCTGTTTAATGAATAATAATTGACAATAAAAAAACACTAAATTTTGAAATCATTATCATTCGATTTTTTTAAATAAGTAGAACTACTAGTATTGTAAATATTACCGCACCGAATCTATATAATATATCTCTGTTCAGAATCACAAAAAAAGTGAGAGCGCAAAAAGTATAATGAGCGGCCGCACGAAATTTTTCCTGAGTTTATCGCGCGTTAATACAATGAGAACACGTGACCACGTGCTTTTACGTGGAATAGTTGCGCGTTTTATAATCTCATTGCCGGTCCAGCATTATTATATGGACATCCTAAGAACGTGAATCGAACGACGTTCTTAACCGCGGAAATTGCATTCGCTATTTACCCAGCTGCGACGCGCGCGCGTTTTTGTCGGTATGCTAACGCTGCAAAGCGGCAAAATTCGGCCGGCACATCTAATAAGTAGCGTGCAATAAGAGGATGACATACAGCCGCATTACAAATGTCCCGCACCGACTGCTTGGCTTGCAGCAGGATACAGAATGGTGTATCGCGGCGCACTAATTGCAGGCTTTATGCTCTGCATGTATGAAATGCATCCTAATTGGAAATGTAGTTCCTGAGTGCCTCATTAATGACATATGCATTTCGACAGACTTTTTCCGCACCGTTTGTAGATGTGAAACGATAAATTATAAATAACGAAGTTGCACTGTTATTTCAATCGAACGGCACAAATTGGAGATTGCGAGGTTGTCAATCGTATTTACATATCGTACAAACTAACGGATATATACTAACTGTGAATATACACGCTTTTAGCGCTTATGTCATTTATCGTCATTACGCATGGTCACTAATCACTTTATATTATCGATGCTGAAGCGAAAATATTATGTGCATATTGAATACCTTGTTGTACGGTGACTCGTGTTAATAGCAAATAATTTAATATGCACGGAATATACAGTTTTGATAAAAGAAACTTCGCTGTCACTTTTATTGACAGATATGAATGAAGACTTTAATAATTGATGATACTTCACGCGGGATATCTTTATTAAAAAAACTTCTAGACGTTCAGAATGAAACTTCTTCTATAGCTTTTGACTTGCTTATTTGCTTTCTTAATCCCAGTTAATCACGAGCATTATTCATCCCTAGATGACGTCTTCGTCCGTAAGAAAGTTGTAAATGAAGATCGATCAGCTATTTGCATCTTTGTGTTATATACTTATAATTTCCGAATATGTACAAAATGACTATTATAGTAAATGAAGATCTTAGGAACACAATATCACAAAGGACAGTCAATTTAAATTTTTGAATAAAAACAGTTCAGAAGCGATCAGAAATTTAATGTAATTTAAATTTAAATGAGAGAAGGTATTTATTATCTTTTACATTATTCACATAATCACTTATCTATGCAGTAAAATATATTTCAGTGAAACACATGTGATACGCATGCTTCGTATATATTATACATTATACGAAGAGATACGTAGGTATATTACATTGAACGTAAAGTCTTTTTCGGAATGGAATATCTCGACGGAAAGAAAAGTCTTACGTAAACGTATGCGAAGCAGGAACAATGTAAGTAAATACGGCGCGAAAGCCTTGTCAGAATAATCCAGTTTTATAATGCACTTTATTATGCGGAAACGGACTGACGTCCATAGGGACGAATTGTACGTACATGTATAGTTAGATGAAACACGCATATGTACAAACAAGTGGACTGCGTTGTCTTTATTACCGCGTCTTTACACCTTTTTTAAATATTAATTTCGAAAGAAGGCAATTAAAAGTGCCATCGCGTCAGCTTCCAGGTTTTTTCTATTCCGATTAAACGCTAGGAATATTAATTCTGTTTCGAATTGTATTCGCACGAAATGAAATTATCGGTATATTAATATTGCGCGTATTTTAAGCGTACAATTTTACAATTTTCCGCGATTGTCTGTACGTGTCCCTCTTTTTTCTTTTTTTATTGGAAAATGCTGAACGTAATAAAATGAAACTTGTAAGTCATGCGAATAATTTCGACGTTTGAAAAATCGCTTTAATACATCAGAATATATTTTTATTATGCATTAAAATATACTTTGCTAATGAATTCAATTATCTAATTAAAGCAGTCGTGATGAATTTGAAATTCATTGGAAATTTCTCGAAAGGATCATTTTATTAACTGAGAATTGTGAAAGAACGTAATAATGTAAAAAGTTATATTTATGACGTTACACTCGTTTATATTGTAGATGTATTTGTCAAAAAATGTCAGATTGAAAGAACTATAAAACACAGTATTTAAATATGTGATATCTCAAAAAAATTAGTTAAATAGACTTACAACAAAAATTAGTTAAATAGAGCTACACAGTTCTTCGAGGGATGTTCTTGGAATATCCTTAGGATATTCTTTGGAGAATTGTATTGTGTGGTAATTAATAATATAAAAAACTTGTTTAAAATAAACAGTAATTTTAACAAATTTTTTCTTCTAGTTTCCGTCAGAACTACAATTTTCTTTTGTTTTTTTTGCCCTTCTCTCTCTTCTTTCTCTTTTTCTCAATCTTTCCTTTTCTTTCTCAACAACATTCTCTCGTTTGTTGTAAAGTTATAACGATTTTTCGTAACATACAGTTGCATACTCTATGTACATACAACAAAACTTGTTATGTCGCAGTAGATAATTAAATTATTCAAATTTAAATAACATATAGGTCTATTCTAGATGTACTGAATTAAAATTATTTAATTGTGTGTGTGCATTGAAAATAAAAATAAGACCTGTTATGTGTGTGTGCCAAAACATGATCGTAAATTTTTTTACAATGTTCCAAGATGCTTATTTATAGTATCAGTAGATATTATTAAACTGTTTGTCAATTTAATTTTTAATTACGTACTTATGTAATTCTAGCTTCAATTTAAGATTGTATTTCAAGATCGACAAATAATCGGCGCGCAGTTTTCATTAACTGAAAGTTGTAAAAATTCATACAAAAATATTATTAAACAAGCTTTGACCAATATGGTGCTCTCTGCATGTGTTATGATCACAAACGTTATGCTTTTTATTAGACTAGAAAAAGAAGATGTTTTTTTTAGTTCATCTTCATCAAATATTGCTTTTGATGTCGTCTATCAAAGAAGCAACTATAAAAAATATTATAATATTTCATTGTATATAACTTTAAATACAATGAAAACAATTTCTGTAGACTCGAAATTCTTAAAATAAAAATAATAATAACACAATCCGTAAAGGCCATACGAGTCACGGGCTGATGAAGGTGCCAACGATTAATTTCAATCTTAATTAATCATTAATGTGTAGAATCCTCTTTATTGAACGTTTCGACTCACTTTGGAGTCCTCCTCAGCAATACATATGTGTAATTAATATGTTAAGTATTCCGTCAACATGAGTCACTTACAGGTTCCCGACTGTAGTGGATCCTGA
>NW_017256866.1:443191-453276 GCF_001594055.1 Mycetomoellerius zeteki | reverse complement strand
TGATTAATTAAGATTGAAATTAATCGTTGGCACCTTCATCAGCCCGTGACTCGTATGGCCTTTACGGATTGTGTTATTATTATTTTTATTTAAATACAATATTGGAAAATTATCAAAAAAATTCATAGTTATAATTCTTTTTAGATATAGATTTAATGTAAGATATTTAATATATGGTATAAACATAATATATTGCATTTATATATATATATATATTTAATAAATTTTTTATATAAGTAATTTTCAATTGTAATTTTCAATTATATTTTTCTCTTCAAAACTACTCGATTTATCATACAGCAGTGTATTTAAAAAGAAAGTTTTATTTCTGAGATATTCACTTATTTTGTTAATAATTTTGCAAATATATCCAGAATATTATATTATAAGTTAGTTACAGAAAAATATTAAAGAAGTTATAAAAAAATATAATTAAAATTGTTTTTTTTTATGTCGCTCTTTATTTCAAAAGTAACACAGCTAATAAAAATGATTTTCAAATTATTACAAATGCCATTATTACAGATAAACATTACTATATTTTATCAAAAGTGAAATAACTTAATTTTATAAAAAATCATCAAGATATCACACACAACAACATATAAAAAAGATAATTTTTAAAAATCTTCAAAATAGTTACAAAAAATAATGTTTTAATGGCTGTGAAACATTTAATCATTAAGAATATATTTTTTTGCCGACATTGTTTGATTAGTTAATAATTTTTCTGTTGAGTTGAAAATAGTTCTTCCTTTTTTTCTGAAAAAATATTTGGATTTGCGTCACTTTTGAAGTAAGAGAGTAATATGCCCCATGCAATCCCATGCATAAATAACAACGCGTGAAATGCGACATCATTTTTACTCAATATGATACCAGAAGATAAACACGAAAACAGTTCCGCAAAAACGAAAAATACGCATGGTATATATTGCTTTGCGTATAAAGTTTGCAAAAATCACTATTTGATGCGAGTGCATTTAGCAGCGGAAAAATAAAGCTGCAATTGGATGAATAACTAAAACATTCTGTATTGTATCAATTGGTTTGAATACGTTTTTCAAAGCATGCTTTAATGGCGCGCATTTTCAAAATAATCATTAACGTTACGGATGCGGCATTCGAAAATGTTCAGCAAATAATAAGGGAATTCTTTGTTGCCGAAATAAATTATAACAAGCCGTACAAAGCGACCACGGAACGTTTAAATCCGCCATTGGGTATACGTTGTCACCTGATCGCGTAAATAATCCTTTTGGAATGCCATTATATATTCGCGCACTGGAATGGTATAAAACAAATACTGCCTGACGTATGTAGTTCATTCGCTTACACTTGCGAGAGCGCAATGGAGCACGATGGTAGTTTCCGGAGCGGTAAATAATCCCACAGCAGGCTGAGCCGAGAAACCGAGAGCTAACAATAATTGGCAGCAAAATGAGCTATCCAGTATTTATTCTTCAATTATTTAACGCATTTTCGATATTGTTCCTAACTAAATATTGCTTTAGCTTTAAATCAATATTTTTAAATAGAGAACTTACATAATTAATAATCTTAAAAGCCTATACACGCATAATATATATTTAATGTTAATTATTATTATAACAATAAGTGTATTTATTAATTAATGAAAACTAATAATGACTAACACAGTTTAATAATAAATTAAATATTTATGCTTTATTTATCGATATAATTTATTTTTACTATCTTATAACTAATATTATTAACTTGGCTACCTATTATATTAATAATAAAATTGCTATGCCACAGATCTGGCAATGAATCGAAGCTTTATCCTCTCTATACTCAATAATTTTCGAAATATGAATATATCGGATTTCGATATTTCTTTACATTCCGATACTCATTTTTCAAATGTCAATTTGAATATTCGATCATTTTCGTAATATGCTATATTTTATACATATAACTTTTATTTATCAGATGCATAAATAGATAGATAGTGAAACTGTACAATAAAAAGCCGTCATTACTTTTTTAATACCTACAATTTACATTTTGCTTGGGGGAAAGACGTTGCACTTTACTTGAATGTTTTATTACAATTCTGAATAATAATATTACACAGCACAATTTAAATATTTGTCGAACTTTTCACATCGTTGAATCAAAATTCTTGTTACATTATTTCATGTTAATTGTTCATTTTCATTAATAACGCGCTCTTTTGTGCGAAGTTTTTGCTACAAAGTATATTCGGCAAATGAAAGAGATTCTTTATTACAGTACTTGTATGAAACTTAATTTGCAAAATGTGACCGCTTTATCGAAAAAAAGCTCGTTTCATTGCGCAACAATGAATTTCATTCGTTCCAGGTCATACGGTGGAACTAACTACATAAATTACACGACGTTTAATGAAATCAGAGCAACGTGCGCGACCTATTATCGATGCGAAGGAACTAAAGTATTAATTATGGATGTTATTATTCAATAATACATTGCCGCTATTTCTCGTCCGAAATTTGACCAAACTGTGTGCCGCGCCAGTTTTAACTCAACCGGAAATTACGCTTGTCACGAAATCGCGTGCGCAATCGAACGAAATCGATAAATAAAATCCGCAGCTACGTCGGCGATGGTAACTGGAGGAGAATATTTTCACACACGGAGAACTCGAGAAAATCCGTGAGAAATGCGCCTAGGGTCGTCGTGAAAATAAATCTGAATAAATCGAACGTTGCAAATCGGACGTGATAGATGCGTACGATTATTACGTGCGGATTCACTGGACTCTGCAATTTTTCCGTCGGTATCGCTACACAGTCAACTCACACCTACCTTCCGATATTTCTTATATCTCTTTACATTTATTTATGTTATCTAAGCGTGAGGCACATACAATATAGTCCTTTATGCGGTCTCGTTCTGATGTATTTTGAAACTCCGCTATTTATACAGACTTACGATCGCAGTATTCCGTTTATTCAAGAAAGAAATTTGAATAATATTCAATATAATATAACGAATTGATAAAAATGTGATATTCGTGAAATTGTGGAGATAACTTACATTAAATTATTTATTAATAAACACCTACATTGAATTTTATTAATAAATGACTAGTTGCTGCTGTGCGAGTGTCAATATTACGTCTCCGGTTTCCTATAATAAAAAGCAGTGTGCTGCTTTTTTTTTTTCTTTTTTGTTAACTCGTTCGACATTTCCGCGACGAAATCAATACGTCAAATAAACGACGAGATAGATCGACAGACAGCGGTCCGGATGCGCCGAGAAAAGCATCGCCAAACTGTCGTCCATAACCGCGAGATCATTCCCGAGAGACTTGGCGGCCGCGTAACCATCGCCGATAGAAACAAGTAGCATGCGAGAATTCAAAGTCACGATAAATCGGGGAAGCATCGGACGTGTACACTCTGTATGAGGAGTCACTGTTGGGATATAAATAAAAGCAAACGGTGAGAATGTATGCGACTCGACGATATGTTTGAGAAGGAAACATCCTACACTGTTAAATCTATAGTGTCAAATTTAACTTAACGTGAGTCGCCACTGCTCCTACTAAATGTATCATTATTTTTTACCAAAACGATAGTTAAATTTGACACTATATAGTATCAAATTGACACTATATAGTGTCAAATATGATCATTGTTTTAGTATAAAATAACGATATGATTGAGTAGGAGCAGTGGCGACTCATGTTAAGTTAAATTTGACACTATAGATTTAACAGTGTAAGAAATGATACGATTGGAACATCGAGTATGAAGTTGAAGAGGGAGTAAAAAGAATTTAGTTTCTTTATAGGATAAATGTGAAGTTTGCGAGTGTCATAACGTTGAATAAACACCTGTGCATGTTTCACTTAAGATTTACATTTTATTTCGCCAAACCAACAGCTGTAATTCATAAATTTTTTAAAAACTATGTGTTAACTTAATGTATGTCTATGTATTATGTCTATTAATTTCATATACCTACAATCCGTATATGCAGCTATGTAAATCGATCACTGAAAAAGAAAAATACGTGAGTAAAATACGTTTTAAATGCTATGTAAAAAGCAAAAAATTTCAACAGTTTACCGATAAGTTCATTCAGCCGTGAACTATTGGGACTGGCGCTAATTACCGATTCGCAGCGACAAATCATGTGTTCCTTTCGCACGCGAACGCGAAACCGATTAAGAAACTCACCAGCCGGAAGATATTAACGGTATTGAATTATGAATTGAATTTTATCATAAGTCCAAGAGAAGGCGATAAAAACTATTCGTAAATAACCACTCAAAAATGGCAATTTATATTCGAAATATCGTTTTATAGAAATACGGAAATATTGAAAGACATATTGGAATGTAAATTTTTTTTTTCATATTATTATTTAGATTACCTTTCTATTAGCATTCATATTCCATTTGCCTAAATTATTCTAAGTAATACATGATCTCACGTCAGTAGGTTATAGGAATTCCCTCGTTTTATATAGGTATTTGTTTCTCTTACTAGCGTACTGTAAATCTAGGATTAGCGTGAGCGCCTGACTTTGTGCAAACCAATAAAGTCAAACTCAACAATGAACATTTGAGCGAATTCCGTGCGTTTCGGCCTCGGGCTGTGTCACTACTTTGAAATAGAGCAAGCCTGTGTTAAATACAATGTGCGTTAGATTCCGTGTCAGCGATCGATTAATGATAAATAGCACGGACGTTTCTGTATTGTAGTTTGTTGTTCGAAATCCATTTTATTTTAGACTTTATTCAAAATCTTTAATCGTAGTTTTCTTAATATTACAAGTCGACAAGTCGGGACAAAAGTTTGTAGCTCAAAATTCAAGCAGCTGTAACTTCCTTAAAAATGAACGAAATTTAAATTTTAAAGAAAGAATTTTAAAATTTAAAATCTCTACTTTCGAAAGGTCATTATGTCTTTTGAGTATCTGTGAATTGAATATCTTGGTAATTTTTATACATAGAAAACTGCTAGCTGGAAAAATTTTTTCTCACTTTATAGGTTTGTCATATGCTTGAAAAACACAAAAATTTTCGATTTTCTAATGTGAAAGCTTAAAGTTTTCTCTACAAATAAATCATTTTTTGAAAATGTTCCTATGATTTTTTATTACTGTATTATCGCAGATAAAATATAAATGAAGTAATGCTATAAATTTTTGTTCCGACCCAATGTCGGTTTTTTTATTGATACAAATGATTATATCAAATATCATTATATAGTTAGCTCATAAAGACCAGTGTTATAATTCATTAGGTTTTTCAACGAATAATACCAAGGATTTATTACTAGAGACGTATACGCTCAAATATACATCTCACTTTAATTTACACGTGCATTTATAAAAGAGAAAACGTTTTGCGTTCGTTATTCTTATTTCGCATATTTTGCACGCATCATAAACACAAATTATTCTCCATTTTGTATGCTCGTGTATCACTCGAAAATTTTCCACATACTACATGACTGTGTTCCAGTACCAATATGAAATGACTGTCTCCCAACAGCGAAACGAATATCGCATATTAATTTGTTTATCGAAATATCGGCTAGTATTACATTATTCATACACGCGCACATTTCGAGTTATTTTTAAATAAAATAGATCAGGTCGAAAAAACGGATATCTATGGAATCAAAGCGAGCATCAAATGCCAGCAATTCGTAATTGATGTCATGCACACATGTATGGATTATTTTAACCAATTATCCTTTCGAGCCTTCGATTTATTTAGCCAATTGTGTTTACCGCGCGAAGAGCATAACGAGGTTTTATGCAGTGATAGAGTAATGTAGATAGCTAATTAAAAGTTTATCGAACAACGACCAAAGGGCTAAAATGAATTCACTTTTCTCTATAACAAAGGCTTTATGGATGTATTCATAACGACGGAATCAAACTTTTAATGAATTTCCTGGAATAGAAGAACATATAGCATAACACAACTTCTTTAATTCCAGTCGCCTCTTTTATACGATGCTTAGTGACAATCAATTTTTCAACTAATTATTTTTGCCTAATATAGAAAATTATTATTATACCAAAATTTTTCTTAGAACAAAAGTTTCAATATTGTTCTTAATTTACAAAATTAAGTCACATAGCGATATCTCATTTTACAACATTAAAATATCTTTGTAAATTAAATATTTGTATTAAATAATTAATTTAAAGAAAATGGTGCGAATTTGTATCTTTTTTTTTATCAATAAATGCGTTTCTTTATTTCTGAGATTTTATAATGTACTCGTATATAACATAAATCATATGCTAAAGGCATAGTTATTAATAAAAATAAAGTAGATATAGATTGAAATATGACATTTATTCAACATATTCGTAGTAAACACATTTTTAAAAATGAACGAAAAGGTAAGTATATAAGATATTTTTCACGTCTTTATTACATAACATTTATTTTTTTTAAATCATATTTGTAAAGTGATTTAGAAATTTTTCGTTTAATTAGTTAAAATATATTTACTAAATACGCAAATATTATCTCTACGATTCTCTGTTACATGAAATATATCGTCCGCAAATAAAATACCAATGCAGTGTTATCTGCAATATATGTATAAATATCCCCTTATAGAGTGAGATATCAACGGAACTTCTCTAACAATTCAATCGTCGCCGTCGATCGTTCGATAAGCGAAGAGAAATAGTTGACCGTGCAGTGTCGTGAAAGTTTCTTCGATTCTTCCGCTCATTGAACGAACTCGATAAATCGCGCACGGTTGAGGGTTAAATTGATGTCGCGACGCATTATCCTTCCGATCCTTCGATCTCTCATGGCGCCGCGGTTTACGCAACAAACCGTTTATCGCTTTATAAACCCTCTCGAACTCGATAGCGTTCGCATACGGCGACAAATCACCTACAGACATCTTTTTATCGAGAGAGCGCAATTTTACCTAAACCCTCACTACGCCAGACCAAGTTTATTGCCCGGCATTGTCTGCTGCCGCGTGTATAAATGTCTTCGAACGTTCCATTCTGTGCCATTAATATTAGCGAGTCGTGTTTATCCTTTAGATGTGAAAAAATCACGAAGTAACGAATTGTAAGTAACGAATGGGGCCTATTTAGAAAGGATTAAGCTCGACGAAATACGTGTTTATTGTCCGTGTTTATTTGCATTAGTTTGCTTGGTTTATAATCGGCTTTGTGTGCACTATTGAAAGCAACGTAACAATTAATGAGTACAGATTACTTAATGACTGGACTTAATCACTCAGTAATTTGTAACTATTACACAGCAGCAGGAAGATAGATGTGGAGAGTGAATGTACGCAAAAGTGTAGATTCGAACAAAGTTGTGGATCTCGGAAAACTGGGGACGACAAGTAACAATTTTCATAGTGGCTGCTTGTGAAGATAAGACTTGGAGAAAATTAAGCATCATAGTAGTGGTGCGAGTCTCACGGACGACAGATTCCGGAAGGTCGAAGAATGGGTTCAAATTACGGTTGACTCTATCTCGTAGAACCGCACGAATACGAAGCTATTCTTTACCTTTCGGCTTCCTCTCTTTTGCGCCATGGTTTTTTCTATTTCTCCCAAAATGTTTCAAATAGCAATACCCCACGGGAAAGAATTGCGTTACGGAAAAAAAGCTTTCAGGCATTACGGGAAGGAAGTTTCGCGATTGAGCCAAATGGAACTGTACAAACATAAATGTAATCAATTTATTAGATGCAACAGCAAAAATAAACTATCGAGATAACTCTCATTCAAAGCGGGATCAATATTGACAAATAAACTTAGAAAATAAACTAGAAAAGTAAGTGGTAAAAGATTAAAATTATATGTACACAGTTCAATGTACATATAAAATTATAGTATATATAACGTTGTCCTGTTATAAGAAGAATATACTAAAATATAATACTACAAATGTTAAATATTTTCAGTAGAAACTTTAGATCTTCGACCATATACATGGACTGCTATAATATCAACTTGATATCTGATATAATGGGATATTGCCTCCCATTACATAAATATAAATAAAAAATCAATAAAATATATAAAAAAGTATTTAAAGATACTTAAAACACAAAAAATATGCATCCATTATTTTATAGAGATGATTTGAATTTATATGGCCTGAATATTAAATGAAATGTAATTTCATCATTATTTTCACATTCTCGGTAATATGGATGGCGATATCTTCAATTCAAAGCAATATGGAAAAAGAGAGAAGTGCTAGCTATCTATATGTATATGATCGAAGTTTCAGACAGCTTAACATAAATTTACAATCTTTTTGACCATGATTCTATTATCAGATTCTATTTAAAAATGATCTCTAAAACCGATTGTTTTCATATATCATATATTGAAATTGTTTGGTGCCGCAGGCATTCAACAATTTAAACGTTTGAAACAGCGTATTTTTTAAAAATCATTTTAAATATCAAACTGAAACTGCATCAAAACATGTCACTGAGTATAGAAACGCGTGAAATTCATGTATGCACTTGCCTTGTAGTCAGCTCAAACATTGTTTTCGGTATTTTTGTATAGCAGTGTTTTGTCTATTCATGTAACACACACTGTCCCTTTTTGCCTATTCATGTAACACACACTGCAAATAATTGTCCACGTATATCATATTTTCTACCTGCAATTTTGATATATATATATATATATATATACACAGAACGATTCATGATGCGCTGCTGGGACTTTCGGGTGTGGCTTTGTTGGCGCCGCGCCATACGTATTCCGAACGTCACTCCAGAATTTGCTTAAACAATCGAGGTATCGTGCGTTCCCTATACGAAGAATAAATTTCATTATGTAAAAATCTTATTGTTTTAACTGTTTACAATTGGATGGAAGAAAGAAGGAATTAAAACAAGATTAAAATTTGATAAAGCTTTATATATTTTTATATTTGAATCTGAAAAATATTATATGCGTATATTTCGAAATGTGGTTCATCGTACAAACAATTTAAAGACAAAATAATCAATCTTGAATTAGTCGTATTGATTGGATGTAGGGTAGAGCGGGGCTATTTGAGCATAGAGGCAAATTGGTCAAATGCAAATGTCTAAATAACCAAAATATATATAGATACGTCTATGCTTGCGTAATATAGTACAATCTGTGCCTTAATACAATAATCTGTGTTCGGTTATGTCAACAGCCAAGTATGTGCGCTTTTTCGTTTTTGTGTATCAAAAGTAAAATTATTAGATGAGTATTCTTTTTGGTCTACATGGTAATTAAAGCGATTAATAACAATCAAATGTGTTTTTTGGATTTAAGTTATTATCGTATTTTTTAACTTTGATATTCAAGTTACTATTTTATTTACGGGTTTTCAGTTATAAAAAAAAAAGTATTTCAGTCAACACCGATATAGGGCTTGTTGGGCCATTAACTACGTTTACACCGTGCATTTAGGCCGTGGCCTGTACGATAGATGTCTTTGTTTAACCTACAGGATAAACAAGGACATCTATTGTATAGACCGCGGCCTAAATGTACGGTGTAAACATAGCTAGTATCTCATAACTAACCTTATGAACTTAGCTGCTTAAATGAAATCTGTCTTTATCAATGCTTTTTATTCTATGTTAACGATTAAACATATATTTTACGTTTAATTATTATTATAAAGAGTAAAGATTTTAATTTTTTTTAATTTTGTTAATTAAAGCATTTAAAAAGAAAGGATATTACAAATTATTATACTTAAGATGAAAATAATAAAAATTTGATTAATATACATATAATCCTTTCATGTTTTTAATAATATATAGCCTCATTAAACGATTTCTTCATGACTCAGCTTATCCTTCAAGGGTACTCAACATGCCTCATGGGTGGGGCATATTAGTCCACTTTGCACTTGTGTAATGAACGTAATTTTTTTCTTATTTACGAGATATATTAAGGAACACTGAAAGAACAAGGGCAGTAGGAGTCAAGCGCGGGAGATGTTGCGCAAATAACACGACTATTGTAGCGTGAAACTTCTTTATTTTACTAAAGCGCTTACATGTTTCGGCTCATTTTTGAGCCTTCTTCAGAGATAACTAATAAATTCACATACATAG
>NW_017256866.1:440009-443109 GCF_001594055.1 Mycetomoellerius zeteki | reverse complement strand
GTGAGCTTCCTAACCATCGGAATAATTAATTATAATTTCAAAATTTTTTGATACATTAGTTTTACATTTTCTTTATTTCGAGAATTTCAAAATTTCTTTCCCCCTTTTTTCTTTTTTACTGCATTCTTATCTGGATTTAATTCTGGTATTTATACTCTCGAGGTGAGGAAGATCACCATGACTAGTTAATAATTGTTATATTCTATGTATGTGAATTTATTAGTTATCTCTGAAGAAGGCTCAAAAATGAGCCGAAACATGTAAGCGCTTTAGTAAAATAAAGAAGTTTCACGCTACGATAGTCGTGTTATTTGCGCAACATCTCCCGCGCTTGACTCCTACTGCCCTTGTTCTTTCATTGTTTTTTGATTTATAAGGAGTCTTAGTTAGGTTGATTTATTATATGTTATATATTAAGGATTTATAAGTACTTAATTATTAAGTCAAATGAACATGTAACGTTTTAAAGCATTTAGTCTATCATAATTGTGTGAAGATTTATAATAATTTAAAGAAAAAGTGTCATGACTATAGTGTCCCCGCTCTATCCTATTTATGCAATGAAAATTAAATCTTTTAATCCTATTTTCAAGATACAAATTTATACGTTGCGTAAATATTTAATATATAACAAAATTATATACAAAAGAATTCTGGTAATCTTATGAATTCGTAATTGGTTTTCCTTCGTATAACGTATTTCATTGGAATCCTCATTCGAAAAATATTTCAATATTGTTTAACTTGTAAGTAAAGAATGTTTCGTCAAAGGAATACTTCTCGTCAAAATATATACGTATAATTAAAAATGGCGTATCTTACGAGAATCGTAAAAAAAGAATAATTACGACTGGCTGCCTAGATTTTCCAGCTCTGAGATAAGAGAAATACTTGTCGGAAGATTGAGTAAAATATTGCACCGCACGGTGTGGCCATAATGATTAATCGTCTCTCACTTTAGAATTAATTACTAGCTCAGTTGGACATAATTATAGTTAACTCAGCACCGATTACCGTGCGAACGATGCGCTTGGTGCTCCTATTTCAGCGATTTGTAGTTACTTGATTCGTGGTTCGGTCCGGCGTTAGCTGATGAATCTGTGCGAAAGTTAATTCGACAATTCGATACATCTGGCGCTTATACCGGAAATAGATATTCGCGTTGGTAATCACGAGTATGGATTGCTCGCTCCGCTTCGAATTCCAATTAAAAGTTAAACGGTTCCTATCAGGGCTAAATTACCATTTGCGCGAGCAATCAATTCGCGTATTACCAATAAGTTCATTAATTAAAGAACCAAGTATAAGACACGATTGATGAAATATTCATCTTTAGCTTTTTAATGATTTAACGACTTGTCAGTCTCTTGAAAGAGATGTTAAAAAGTAATTTAACATCTGAACTTTCTAACAAAGTAACTTATGGAAGATCTTGCTTTTTTAAAGTTTTCGGGGTTACTGAAGTCGATTCTGATTTCGAAATTCTAAAATTCAAATTTCAAAAAACTAATGATCTAAAAATCTGATTATCGTGAAACTCAGTTTTAGAAGATTCTTGACATCTCTGAGTTTGAATGTAACTTGAAAATATCAAATTTTAAAAGAACAATAATTTCCATGCAGAAGGGCTCTCACTGGATTCATAATCAGAGCTTGAAACTCAGTTTGGAAATCAGTACTAACTGTTTACATAAAATTGACAAGCTTCTAATAAAGCGAAACTGGAGACTTAATGTTGCTTCACAATTAAAAACTCCCTAAAAACAAGATTTATAATAATCCAATTATTTTTTGAAATTCTATCTGCTATATTGAATTATCATTTTGATTTTTTAATTTTTGAATTCAAATTTATTTTTTAACTCAAATTCGAATAAAACATTATCAAATTACCCCATAGGCCAAATTTCATAATAATTGAGCAGCAATTTATAAAATAAAAGAGGAAGACCACAAATGGGGTCGCCAAGTCAGTCCACAAAGGGTTAAATGAACGTAAATTTAAATACATTATTCATTTCAATATTGACTCCTAGTATTATGATTCATTCATTTCATAGTATTGACTTTTAGTAGCTTTACTTATTAATGATTTAGTTGAATAGAAGGACGTGGCATCGATTCATTAGATGTATATCGAATGCATTTGGGTCACAAGTGACTTGCATTAATTTTAGGCAATATCGTTTGGTCTGATCGATGATGCACTAATCAAACCACATGCAATTATCGTAAACGGTACAGATTGAGGCCACTAAATCTGATCTGATGTCGAGTGATGCGTCATTTAACAGCGACACCGTGATTGTCTTCAATAGTGTTTCGTACGCTTCCTACATTCTGTAATCGATCGAGAAGATATAATCGCGACACTCTCTCTCTCTAAAACCAAATTAGAGCGCGTAGAGGTGTATCTTCTCATTACTGCCATCAAAGGAATATCCTTAACAGGATCAGCGATTACGCACTGCTTATTGTGCACGTGTTCAATCTACACACACGATATATACACACGCTATTCCGCCGAAACGGCGGTCCTACTTTAGAAATTACTTTCGTAACATATTGCGGCAACTCGTCGCATTACGATGAAAGTTGGATGACATTCTTTCTTTTCACGCAAGAAATCCCTGCCGGACCAAAATACTTCGGCGCAATGTGAAATAGGAATAAGCTTCGCGCTTCGAAAACTTCGGGGATAGACATTGTGACCGAAGTGAGGTGTATATACAGAGGGATACTTGGGGAAAGTAAGATAGAATTATTCTGGCCGTTATGAGAAATTTTGCAGGTGGAATGAAAAGCAGTTTCTAGTTTCTATCGTGAAAAATAATTCGAAAAAATTTCTATCGCGTTAAATCGAATTATCAATATCTTAATAAATAAAAATGTAATTAAGGAAAATATGATCGTCGGATTTGCTGCAATTGTAATAAAAAAAAAGGGAGAGAGAGAGAGAAAGAAAGAAATTTATTATCTTAAAACAAGTTAATTAAAATAAATGGGATATAAAATATTAAAAACATCTCAATAAAAAACAAATACAGAAGAAAAAACATAATAAATAGAATAATATTTTAATGGAATAAATAAAAATATA